>NC_066583.1:364834876-364924876 GCF_024323335.1 Lathyrus oleraceus
CATGGAATTGATCGAAGTTATACATGTTGGAATTTGCATGGTGAGAAAAGTAACGAGAATGTTGAACCGGGGGATAATACGATCTATGCCTCAAACTATAGTGGCGCAGATACATACGATTGTGATCGAGTTGAAGAGATTGCAGAAGCACTTGAAGGAGATCTTAAGGATTGTTCCGAAATGTTTGAAGATGATAAAAGTACTATGCAGAATAGTGGTGTCACCGTGGTAGCTGAAGCAATGCACATATCAAGTGTGAAGGACTTAAACCCCAAATTTGCAAATTTGTCGTATTTTGGTGTTATCGAGCGCATTTGGGTGTTTGATTATGAGAAGTTTCAGATTCCTATATTTGGTTGCAAGTGGGTTGAAAATAATAACGACATTCGAATGGATAAGTCAGGATTTTTGCAAGTGGATCTTAATAGGGTGGGATACAAAGATGAGTCTTTTATTCTAGCCTCTCAAGCTAGACAAGTGTTCTATGTCAATGATCCAAAAAGTACGAAATGGTTTATAGTTCTTTTTTCCAACAAAGTAATTGATGAAAACACTAGAGATCAAGGTGATATTGATGTTGAGATTGAATCGTTTACCAGAAATGATCAAGATGAGAATATTATATCAAATGATTCATATATTAGAAATGATCATAATGAGGATATTTGGATCAATCCAACCGTCCGTGTTGTTAAGAGACATGTAGAACATATTCCAACCAAGAAAAGAAAGAGAACTTAGTGAAAAAGGTACAGGTCAAATGATTTTAATTGTTTTCTTTATTACAGGTAAAATGGCTTTTATTACAGCAAATCGAGTCAGTTGCATCAAAAAAAAAAGGTATAAACACAATTATATGATATTTATGCATAGAAAATGTTAATTCTTGATCTTATACTTCACCTAACTAATTTTATGATATTTTAGGTTCATGCTATTGATATTGAACAAAAAGAGGTTGTTGCTAAGAAGACTGCGGCTAGCAAAAAAAACATACATCTCAGAGATGTTTTTGCTACTTAGTTTTATTTCTTTTTAAGTTATGAATTGGTTGTATATTTAGAATCTTTAGAAGTTAAACGATTATATATCAGTGGATTGTTGTATATGTATGGATTGTTGTATATAAGGTTTGTTGAATGCAATGTGTGAAAAAGTGCTTCAAATTATACAGTTTTAGGTGTACTGCTTCAATATACAGGTTGTCTAAAATAAATAAATAAATATAGCGCTTTTTTTTTAAAAAAATTTAAATAACCACCCACTTTAGAGGGCGCTTTCCAAAATAAGCACCCTCTAAACCCTTTAAATTTCCACTTTAGAGGGCGCTTTCCAGTAAAAGCGCCCTCTAAACCCTTAAAAGTTTCCACTTTAGAGGGCGCTTTCTTTAAAAAGCGCCCTCTAAAGTGGCCCTTAAAGGGCTTAAAGAGCCACTTTAGAGAGCGCTTTCACCAGGAAAAAAAGCGTTGTCTTTACCTATGCCAGCGTCAGATTAGAGGGCGCTTTAAAGCGCTGTTATAGGCCAAAAAAAACGCCCTCTTTTCCCTTATTTGGCGTAGTGTCGCAGCAGAAAATAGTGAATATTCATGTATTTCATAAAATGATTCATGTCCCATACCATGATCATCTCTTAATAATCTCCTCAAGATAGAATAAAACCATATCCAAACTATTTGGCATCATGGCCTCTCAAACAGCAAATTGCAATTAAACATATTCACCAGTAATAACATAATACATGTCCAAATAAGATATGAGTTCAATACTACTAATCTACCCAGTGTTACATGACCAGAGCATTGACTCACTACCTAGTCTCTAAGCTAAAACACGGAAACTCTTCGGCTAACTCTCAAGTGAGCTACCGTCCACTTACTTCAGCAATACTACTCTTGAGTATCTGCACGATGCCCATGTAAATGCAACATTCAAACAGAAGGGTGAGAATTCGAATCATTATGAAGAAGTATAATAAAGCACAATGATTAAATCAACAATTAAAGGAATTCATCACACCTTGTATAGCCATGTAAATAATACTAACCAATATTTATTTCACATGTTTCAAGCACACATCAAAACTCAAGGAGTATAATATTAAAATCCAATGCTATATTCCCAAATATACACATAACCATAATTATCACATAATCACATATTTTACCAAGTTATGTATCCAAACATCACCAAATTCAATTACCATATCTCATACACACATAACAATCACATCAATGCATATATTCAATTATCACATAACTCTAATGTGACTCAATGCAAGACATGTGACTCTATGCATGTGGTACCGCAATGTGAACCCAACATTTCACCGTTTTCTGATTCAATATCTAGAATCTAAGCCACGCTTCCGATCCGGACAAGATCAAAGCCACTACGCCTATTTCCAATTAAGGATCAACGTCTTCTACGCCTATTTCCATTCAAGGATCAACGTCTATTACCATGTGAACCCACAGTTTCACCGCTTCCACCATAAAGCCGACCATGCCATGAATGAATGTACAAATACCAACAATATATGCAATTAAGATCATCTCTACCATCTTAACATTCCACATATAACCATAATTCAACTCTATGAATTATCCATCAATGGTACGTATACACATTCATAACAAATATATTATTCACAAATATAGGCTAATTATCGAATACGCACACTTAGATTTTATTTCAAAATGGTTACATCATTTAAAATCCTCAATTTTCCCCTTTGTCAACAGTGGTAACCGGTTAACGCTTTTGGGGTAACCGGTTAACCCGAAACAGAATTCAATTTCTGGCAGATTTTTATATACGTATCCGGTTAACACTTTTTGGGTAACCCGTTAACACGAAAACAGAATTCAATTCCTGGGCAGATTTTCAACAAGTAACCCGTTAACGCATTTTGGGTAACCCGTTACTCAGTTTAAAACTGGAATTTTTCTTAACGTTACCATTACTGTAATGAAATTTAATAAACTAAGTGGCTTCTCAATCTATCCCTCAATTTCATCCATATATTCATTCCAAACGCAATTAATCATCACAAAATAAAGATTACTCATCAAAACCTAACAATTTCAAAATCATAAAAATTAGGGATTTCAACCTAAACATATTTCTACTCCTTGACCCAATTATACTAACCTATAATAATAAGGATTCTCCTCCTTACCTCTTCAATTTTCTGAAAATCCTAGCTTCTCCCTTGTTCTTCCCCTCTTTTCCTTACTTTTTCGAGAATTTTTTTTAAATTATCAATTTTAAAAAAAAAAATCCAAAACAAACCATAATTTCAAAAAAATCCATATATGGGCAATTTTTGCCCTAATATGGCCATGGGCGCCACCCTAGATGGCGCCTACCCTTAAATTTAGGGCAAGTCGCCACTAGGAGTGGCACCTACTCCTATTTCCATTTTTTTTGTTTTTTTTTGTTTTTTTTAAATTTGTTTTAATATGTTTTTAATTATTTTTTTAATTTTTTTAAATCTTTTTTAACTTATTTTAAATTTATTAATTTATATTTATTATAATTTATATTAATTTATATTAATACATATATATAAATAATATTATTTACAAGATATATATATATATATATATATATATATATATATATATATATATATATATATATATAAATTTAATTTATGACTAAATAATATTATTTATAAATTATTAAAATATATTAATTTACATACATGTAAATAAATAATATTATATATATATATATATATATATATATATATATATATATATATATATATATATATATATATATAAATTTATATTAATAAACACAATATATTTATATTAAAATAATAAACAAGACAAATATTATAAAGTATAATTAAAATGCATTATTAATTTGGGATTTATCACATATTATACGGTCCCTGGTACGATCCGCACGGGGGAGGTCTAACTACTCGTCTAGACGGCTCACGTGGTGGTTGTGCTTCCCTATTCCCACCCCTAGTCCTAACGCGTCCCCTTGTCGTTTGTCGTTGTGGTTGGGTCGAAGTCCCTTCAATGCTGTAGGAAAGGCGGGTGCCCTCTGCGCCCTCAAAGCTTTGTCTCGGTGGGACAAACTGACTCCTGTTTGGTGCGCCATCGAAATGTGGCCTTTGGTAGTCAGGGGTTGAATCGGGTTGGCTAAAGAACAATGTCGATTGTGGTGTGTAGTAGTCTTGTTGGTAATCCTCTTGTATACCTGTGTCGGGGCTAAGTGGAGGACTGGAAGAGCCCGGGACATCGTCGTGATGGAAGTGTTGGGATTGGTGTTGGTGGGGGGATTGAGTTTGTGGTAGGTGTTGGGACTGTTGATGGTGGTGGGAATGTTGAGGTTGGTGTTGGTAATCTTCACGATAGTGGGGTTGAGTTTGTGGTATGTAGTGTTGATTTGGTTGGGGGGTGGACATGTGTTGTGGTGGTTGTTGTTGGTAATACGGTGGTGGTGGTTGTTGTTGGTAATATGGTGGTGGTTGTTGTTGTTGGTAATATTGTGGTACTTGTTGTTGTTGGGAATATTGTGGTGGTTGTTGTTGTTGGAAATATGGTTGTTGCATTCGGGGATCGTCCAAATAGAACGTGTCAGACACAATCATTTCTGGATTTGTATTTGCTCTATACCAATCCACATATTCCCTTGTCGGCTTCATTTCGTTGGGCGCCACCGGAAATTGTAGAACATAATGGGCACGCTTTTTCCACATTTTACGGAACTCCTTTGCAAATGCCTTCCAATTTTGGGCATACCACTGGTGGCTGACTTTTTTAAGATGCCAAGGTTCCAAAGACATTGGGGGGGCTGGGATTTCTTGATGCATTCCGAATTGCAGTTTGACACGGTCACTTTGGTGCATCTCCACAGTGGTGAACCGCATGATAGCCATTTTTGCTGCCCAAACAGCTGCATCTTCGGGGTTGGGTTGATGTTCCAATCCCAAATATGGCCTCTAAATAAACTGCAAAGAAAAAAATAAATATGTTATTTATTGATAATGCTTTATATTAATAAATTAGTTAGACGATGAATGATTTAGTGGTAATACATCTTGTGCTCGGAGACGATTCAAGAGTTGACGATAAAATATTATTTTATTTTTCGGGGTAAGACTGTAATCTAGTCCAGTTGCAATGAACCTAAACAAAAAAAGATAAATAATATTATTTACAAATATTTATAGAATAAATATGCAAAATGAAATAACATCATAAATTTACCTAGTTGTGTAGGGGAAGGAGTAGACGTTAGGATTTTCGGGGGCTAGCCTCGGCAATCTCCACCACCCCCATGTTTGGAGCAAAAAAGCACATCCAGAAAATGTACAGTGGTCATTTTGTGCATTTTTACACAAAGAGCTATATAGGAAAGCCAATACAGCAGAACCCCAACTATACGTGCTTATTATATCTATGTCCTCGAGCAAACTCAAGTACATACAGTTTATGCTATTTCCCGTGCCTTCGGGAAATAGCAAGTTCCCAAACAATAACATAATGTAAAACCTTGTTTTTATTATTTTTTCTTGTTCGGACGAATCCTCAGTCAAATTTATGGAGTCGTGGTAGAATTGGAGGCTCGATAGTTTAATACCCTGGCCCCTTGCTTTTACAGACCCCTCACCCTCGACCAGATCTACGCCCAACATTTGAACACATGGTTCGTTGGGTTGTTGAACATTTCCAGTCACAGGCTTACCATCTATTCGAAGACCCAAAAGCATGTACACGTCCTCTAGTGTGATGGTACATTCACCAATTGGTAGGTAAAAAGTGTGTGTCTCTGGTCTCCAACGTTCACACAAAGCAAGAATAAATTTCACATCAATTGTGGCATTTACCACATGCATAACATGACCGAACCCCGCACGCTCTATGTAAGGTACGCACCATGGGTCTGGATAAGGCATAGGGTGTGAACGTTGACGAAATTTCTTGGGATCCTTTAAAAACAAACAATATAAATAATCATTAGATTGGAGTTTTAAAAAATAAATTATAAACATACGAAAGAGGCAATGTTCAAGAAAAACTTACGAATGAGGCAATTTTTGCCCTAGTGCCTCTGTGTTCTTGGCCCATGGTAAGAAGAGACATGATTGCAATGTAGAACGTAGGTTTGTTGATGAAAAGTTTCGCCGAAGTTCTCTAAATAAAAGTGTTAGTGGCTGATGAAAATTTTCAAGAATGACCTGCTATTTATAACCGTATTCAAATAGTATGAATATGTAAAAATATTGGACACGTGTAACGCATGCAAAAATCTGGGAAGGAGTAACGCATGCAAAGTTGGCTGGGAATCTTGCAGGCTAGGTGGAGCTGCATGCATGTCTTCACATAAGACACGTATACTGCATGCATCAGTAGGTCAGGATAAGACATGAACTCACCACTCTAGGTGGCGAATACATTGAAGTCTTGTCTTGTCTGGGAATCTTGCAGGCTAGGTGGAGCTGCATGCATGTAATAATTTTGACACGTCTACTGCATGCATCAGTAGGTCAGGATAAGACATGAACTCGCCACTCTAGGTGGCGAATACATTAAAGTCTTGTCTTGTCTGAGAATCTTGCAGGCTAGGTGGAGCTGCATGCATGTAATCATTTTGACACGTCTACTGCATGCATCAGTAGGTCAGGATAAGACATGAACTCGCCACTCTAGGTGGCGAATACATTAAAGTCTTGTCTTGTCTGAGAATCTTGTAGGCTAGGTGGAACTGCATGCATGTAATAATTTTGACACGTCTACTGCATGCATCAGTAGGTCAGGATAAGACATGAACTCGCCACTCTAGGTGGCGAATACATTAAAGTCTTGTATTGTCTTGTCTTGGCTAGGTGGAGCTGCATGCATGTAGAGATAAAGAGACTTAAATGGATACTTAAATATTTAGTTAAATCGATTCAATTGATAACTAGAGAAAAATTATATGAAGGTTGGGAGTCCAAATCTAAATACTTAATGAATTATAGTTAATAAGCTATTTGACCAAAATTAAAACAGTTCAAAATATTAGGCATGCGTGGGAATCTTGCAGACTAGGTGGTGAAGACATTTTATGGATAGGCATGCGTGGGAATCTTGCAGACTAGGTGGTGAAGACATTTGATGGATAGGCATGCGTGGGAATCTTGCAGACTAGGTGGTGAAGACATTTGATGGATAGGCATGCGTGAGAATCTTGCAGGCTAGGTGCAGGTTAGGTACAGGCTAGGTGGTTAGGTTAGCATGCATTGGTACAGATTAGGTTGCACTTGTCTTGTTTAGGGGAAGGCTTTGTGGTAGTGTTGCATGCAAAAATGTGACACGTGTAACGCATGCATCGCAATTGAATCAAAGTTCTTTAGGCATGCGTGGGAATCTTGCAGACTAGGTGGTGAAGACATTTGATGGATAGGCATGCGTGTGAATCTTGCAGGCTAGGTGCAGGTTAGGTGCAGGCTAGGTGGATAGGTTAGCATGCATTGGTACAGATTAGGTTGCACTTGTCTTGTCTAGGGAAAGGCTTGGTGGATGTGTGAGTATAAGTATTCACACAAATTTTCACAAAGGTATTCACAAAATCTTCACAATATCTTCACATATATCTTCACAAAATCTTCACAAAATCTTCACAATATCTTCACAAAATCTTCACAATATCTTCACAAAATCTTCACAATATCTTCACATATTTCACACATATCTTCACATATCATGGCATCTTCATCACAATACAAAATCAAAGCTCACGTGAATGGTGAGACTTATGAATGTGATATGTCTGGCTTCCTATTTAGAAACACCGATTGCACTCGTTTTTGTCTAAATAGAGAAGTTGACTTCTCTTATCTGAAAAAAAAGATTGAGTCCAAACTTAGACAACCTGTGTCCCAAATTTTTTATCAATAACCTTTTTTTTTCTGAAAATAACTCAGTCAGGTTTTATAAGTCATTGATTCAAAATGACATGGAGGCACAATACATGTTTCGTTACCATGAGTATTCTGGTTACGGATATATAGTGTTGTACATTGTGTTGGAACAATTTCAACCAACTCAGAATATTCAGTCACGGGTTATTGATCTTGTGGTTGATGACGAACAAGATATTGAACACCCCGTTGAAGACGATGTGGTTGATGATGCAGAAGACGTGGTTGATGACTTGGTGAATTGTGATTCCGAAGACGAAGACCAAGTACAAATACCTATAGCGCAACTCTACTCACCGTCTGCGCACTTCACAACCCTTAACTTGGGCGAGGATGAGCCCTCATCAGATATGTTCTACAACCTATATATGAGGTCTGATGAGGAGTTAAAGAAGGGTGACCAATTTCGGACCAAGGAAGAGTGTCTGTTAGCAATAAAAAACGGGCACTTGAAAAACTGTGTTGACTACGATGTTAACAAATCAAACCCGGAAAGATACGTTATTTTATGCAAAAACCCGGAGTGTGGGTATAGGTTGATGGCATCGTACAAGAAGAAACATAATGCGTGGGTGATAGGGTCCATTTCTCAAGCTCACACTTGCGTCAACACAAACATGGCACAAGATCATCGCAAACTTAGCCATGATATGATCTGTCATTCCATAATACCTCTTGTTGAAGCTGACCCGTCACTCAAGGTCAAAACTATTATCTCCCATTGTGTTGCTGTTTTCAAATGTACACCGTCGTACAGAAAGGCTTGGTTAGCGAAAACCAAGGCAATTGAATTGGTATATGGTAATTGGGAGGAATCATACAAACAACTTCCGCGCTACCTGGTTGCACTACATTTGTATTCACCTGGGATGGTTTCTATAATGGAGACCTTGCCGGCACAATCCCCTGACGGAACTCGTCTAGAAGGTAATGGAATATTCCATAGGCTTTTCTGGGCATTCCGTCCCTGCATCATCGGTTTCACATTCTGCAAGCCGCTTATTCAAGTCGATGGAACTTGGTTGTATGGGAAATACAAAGGGTCGTTACTAATGGTGGTCGCACAAGATGGAAATTCTAATATTTCCCCAATAGCTTTTACATTGGTAGAAGGAGAAACGACTGTTGCTTGGAGTTTCTTCCTTAAGAATCTCCGAACGCACGTGACTCCACAAGCTGGCATCTGTGTGATTTCTGACAGACACGCTTCTATAGATAGTGCATACAATAATCCAGCAAATGGTTGGCATGACCCCCCGTCTACGCATGTCTATTGCATCAGGCATATTGATCAAAATTTTGTGCGGGAGTTCAAAGATAATTTCTTGAAGCAAAATTTGATAAACATGGGGTATGCATTAAACCAACCTGGATTCCAAGACTACCCCCGAGAAATAGTGTTGGCAATTTCTGATGCAGGGAGGTGGATCGATAATATTGACAGGGCAAAGTGGACTAGGTCATACGACGATGGGGTGAGGTGGGGCCACATGACAACAAATCTTGTGGAATCAATGAACGGTGTCTTTAAGGGCATACGTAACCTCCCGGTAACCGCTTTGGTGAGTGCGACCTATTTTCGGATGGCAACGTTGTTCGTAACAAGAGGGAAGCGCTGACATGAAGTGTTACAGACGAGTCAAGTATATAGTGATGTCTGCATGAAGTTTATGAGGCAGGAATCTGCCAAAGCCAGCAGCCATCGGGTTACAGAATTCGACCGCCATGGCCACACTTTTAGTGTCAAGGAAACAATTGACCACAACCAGGAGCTGCCCAGACAAGAGTATAGGGTCCTAATACCAGACTGTTGGTGCGATTATGGTCAATTTCAGGCCTATCGTATGCCTTGTTCCCATGTCGTTACAGCGTGTTCACATAGCCACTTCGATGCATTGTCGCTAGTGTCTCCCATCTACAAAGTTGCAACATTGCTAAATGTATACGACAATCCCTTTCCGGTGGTAGCATTGGAGGCATATTGGCCAGAGTATGACGGGGAAATTGTTTGGCACAACGAATCAATGTGGCGGAATAAAAGTGGTCGCCCAAACAGCAGGCGCATTAGAACTGAAATGGACGTCGCAGAGAAAATGCAGAGGAAGTGTAGCATATGTCGACAACTGGGGCATAATAAGAACAAATGTCCATATCGTGGATCTAGTTCCGCAACATAGTTTTCATATTCATAACTCTGTGTACCAATGCTATTTATCAATAAAGTTTACTTTTTATTCCAAATAGAAGATGACACTGGAACAACAAACACAAACATCTAACATTACAACAACAATTACTAAAATAAAAACAAATACTGGAACAAGAACAAGTACTAAAACAAGAACAAGTAATAGAACAGCAGACAAATACAAGAACAACAACACAAATAACCAATAAAATCTAGGAAATTACAACAGTTAACACTATGTCATCTGATCCATGCATCATTTGGATGCAATCGATGTCGCTTTCAACTTCAACCCACCAACATTCCGTTTCTCCAGTTTCAAATGAGAACCTTCTTCTAAGCCTCTGAATCCTTCTGATGACTTCACCAGGTTGGTAATCTCCCTCTAGCCAAGACATCAAGGACCTTTTTAGTTGGTCCAACAAACGGATGTTCCAAAATTTCATCTCCATTGGGGGTTTGACAGGCGAGAAAATAACATGCCCATCCCTTTTTAATTAAGATTACTGGTTCAGGATCCGGCCACCTTGATGATGTTCGCTGCCATGATGACGGTCTGGGGGATGCCATGAACTCAACTTGATAGAGAAAGTGATAGGAAATAGTGGTGAAGAAAATGCAAGGAAATAACACTTTATTTATAGGAAAAAATCTAGGTTGTACATCAATGTACTTGACCCTAATTAGTGTCGCACTTGTTTAATTAGTCTTAGGGAGAATTAGGGTTTGAATTAGGTCATAACTACCAAACTCTAATTATAACCGATCAATAAACCCTAATTATAATTGATTAATTAACCCTAACATGATTAACCCTAATTCTCCCAAAAATTTGTAAATAATATTATTTTGTTATAAATTAAATTAATATATATAAATGAATATATATATATATATATATATATATATATATATATTGTAAATAATATTATTTATATATATGTATTAATATAAATTAATATAAATTATAATAAATATAAATTAATAAATTTAAAATAAGTTAAAAAATATTTAAAAATAATTAAAAACATATTAAAACAAATTAAAAAAATAATAAAAAAATAATAAAAATAAATAAATAGGAGTAGGCGTCACTCCTAGTGACAACTTGCCCTAAATTTAAGGATAGGCGCCATCTAGGGTGGCGCCCATGGCCATATTAGGGCAAAAATTGCCCATATATGAATTTTTTTTGAAATTATGGTTTGTTTTGGAATTTTTTAAAAAAAATTGGTTATTTAAAAATAACTCTCCTACTTTTTCCTCTTTTCTTTCTCTGTTGCCTTGAAATGACCAAGTGAGTGCTACTTCTCACTCTCCTCACCTCTTACTATCCTAGTATTATGTTTGGGCTTAAGAAATGATACCTCTAATTTAATTATTAGGTCCAATAAGACATAGTATTATAATATCCCTACTTAGTTCAAATAAATTAAATCAACACAATATACACACTCAGTCAATTAATTCAATTATTCAATTATATCTCATATCAACTAAATAATTAATTAACACCCCAAATAAATAAAATAAAATATAATAATAATAATATAAGAAATAAATACTAAAAATTGGGTTGTTACATTTGACATGTATTATTTTACACATTTGTTTATTATAAACTTAATAAAAACAATACTCTCATAAAATCATAACTAACTTTGCCAATACATTTTACACATATTATTTTATATAAGTCATTTTATTTTTTTATTTTTTATCTTATTTTTAGTATATAAATATTTATTATTAATTAATTATGGAAAAGTGTTATTAAGATCATCGTCACTCATATTCCAAAACTTTTTAGTCATTTAGACCTAAAAAAAGATCAGCTCTGAGGCCAATTGTTAGGTGAGAATTGGGAGTAAAGAAATAGGGGGTAAATAGGCCCTTTGAATTTTTTTACTGATTTTCAAAATGAAAAATCATAGTTTTTGATGCGAAAGTCTTACAGGAAAAAATAGAGACTTTATGCTTGAATTAGAAATTAATCACAGATACAGTTACACAATTAACAACTATCTTAGATTTATTATAGATGATATCCAAAGAGTTGCAAGCTACAATAAATTGACATTCTTGAATTACACGAGATGTGTTCTTTATAAAATTCAATTTCTATAGGATTCTAACACCATGGTTTGCAGATTTCAATCAGCACTCAAACAAAAATAAGTTCCAATTCTAACAAAATCTACACTTATGTAATAAGTCTCTACCAACAACACAACAAATCATGAATCATGTGATACGTGTTGTAATGGTGGAAAGGAATCATTCTCATGAGTTGATGCTCCTATAGAATTGCAACAATTATTTTTGGATGGTTCAACTGAAGGAAAACATTTTAGGCAACATATTCGAAGTTATAACCATGTGCTTTCATTCACTTCAATTGGTGTTCACGTTGATGAGAATATTCTTGCATCTGGTCGTTGGTGTTCAAGTTGCGGCAATTATTGTTGGATGTGATGCAGATTCTATGGATTATGGAAGGGATATTAATGTCATTCGTTATAATGGAAATCTCAAGAAAGTTCAAGAGACAAAGGGATATCATGATCCTTTTTGCAATACCATGTATTGTTTCCATTTGGGACGCATGGTTGGGACATCAACACAACAAATTGCAATGGACGAAGAGTGTCATGTCGAGCATATTACAGTTACATGCTTCAGGTAAATTTTGATTAATTTTAGTAGATAATCTATTTAGCTAAGTGTTGTTTAAAAAACTTTACATTTAACACCGACATATATGAGTGGTGTAGTTGAGAGTAACCTAAATTTTAAAAAACAATAAATAAAAAAAGTTAATATTCAAAATAAATGAATTCATAAATATTCAAAATTAATTTATACATAAAAACATAAAAATTGGAAAGAAACAAAAACTAAAACATATTAATGCAAGAAATTTTTTTTAAGCAGAAAGAAATAAAAGAGAGATGATAAATAGTGACAAATTCTTTGATACTCATGATAAGTAATTGAGTATCGGTAATGGAAATGTGTCCAAGTAATATTCTTTTTAACATGACATATGTGGAAAACATCATAAAAGATATATACACGTAAGCGCAATAAAAAAAGCGGACAAACGGGCACGGGAGTAAAAACAAAAACTCGGTGTAGCGTAATAAGGAGACTTGAAAATAGCAACGGGCTCAAATTAGATTTTCTTGATCCCACATTGATTAGTTGAGATATATTTTGAATGTATTCTTTGATGATATGACATTTTTTCATGTATTTGTAGTTTTTTAAATCTCAAGAGAGCATTAATAAAAGGATGTATGAAGAGTTGATTTGAATCTTTATAAGGTCAAAAAAGCTATATTACACTACTTACTATTAATTTTACTATCTTTTTCTCTAAAAAATTCTAATTTGAGAGTCTTACATTTTTTGTTTACTATGGAAAATAATTGCAATGAAAAAGAAAATACTTCGAATAAAGATTTCATGTTCGGCATTCCTTTTAAAGAACGTCATTGATTACACAATATCAATAGTATTTTGCATGATATATCTTTGAATATCTTTGTTTACCATTTTCAAAGTGTAATGATATTATTTTTAATATGACGTACAATAGAAATCTCATAAAAAAACATTTATTTTTCTCTGTTGTGCGCATTAAAAAAAGCGGGCAGACGGGCACGGGAGTGCCCGTCTGAACACTAGTCAATGAATAAAATCAACATGTGTATATAGAATTTTTTTTATGATGGATATAGTTTTTATTTAGTTGTTTTTTAATAATCTATTTTTCTTTTAATGTTTAAATTATAACAAAATTATCTAATATTTGGTTGTTAATTTTTTTCAATTGTTCATTAGTTGTATTTTTATCGTTTTAAACCGTTTAAATTCATTGCTTAAATAACATTATATAAAAACTTCATATAATAATGTTTGTCATCATCAAAACTAAATAAGTCAACAGTTTCCTATATAGTCGTTATACTTGTAAGTACATAGATCCATATTCTTCCATTTTTTGATGATGAGAACACATCTCTTAAGGAGATGAATAAAGAAAGAAAAACAATGCATCTCTCAAGACTACTCAGATTCGTCAATATCAGAGAACACTCCATGAGGCAATTTAGATTCATTATGTCAGAATATATAAAATTCGTTAGCAAAGCTTCGTCGAATAACTTTAAAATCTCACGATCTTCAAAAATATTTTCTTCCAAGTGGTAGGAATGAAAATTCTTTCTTGTTGCATAATCTTTGTTGGGTTAATCCTCTTGTTCTTAAGGTCAAAAGAATTCTGATGATGGTTGTCGCGGCGCGAAAAATAATTTAGAGCTCTCGCACGCTCGAGATGATAACAGAGTCGTCACTGAACTTTATTTGTTCCAAAAGGAAAGGGAAAATATCGATAAAAAACACTTAAAGTAAAAATAAAAAAATGGTCGTCGCAACCAAATTCGAGTTCTGAATTCGATGAGAATGTATTAGCACCCCTCACATCCATTGTACTCAACAGGAATCATTTAGTTAGATTTTCGAATAGAATGTTGGCTTACGCTATTTGTTTTCTTCTAGTTATTGAAATGTTAGAAAGGAAAAAGAAAATGTCACAAAAAGGTTTTCATTATGGTGCTTGACAAGATTGCGAGTATTGCTCATGTGTATCCTCAGGTGCAATGAGGAATTCAAACCTGCATAGTTTTGTGCAAGACAAAAGATATTTTTAGATTTTTTGTTATAGTGTTTGGTGAGACGTTGAATCTTGCTCCTACATATCCCATGTGCGATGGAGAACTCAAAGCTACAAAGTTCTTGGTAGCGAATAAGTGTTGGTTGATTGATTTTAGTGAACAAATATTTAGGTTGCATTCTAGCGGTTAAACGTTGCTTGTATGCTCACGAGGGAGGCTTAAGAGTTTATTTGTGTCGCGGTAGAACAAACTAAATAGTATTTATTTGTGAAAAGGTTTTCGATAGCATGGGAGAGAGAAAAAGATATGTTTGATTGGTTGAATTTTTTTTAGGGGGTGACGAACGCTCAGTAAGACCAAGGTGTGCGCCTCGGGGCTTATTGTTCGGGGTTTCAAAGAGTGTGCACCCCAAGGTCCTTTTTCATCCATTTGATTAGAGAAAATTATTTGCGTAAGACGAATGCTTGGTGTAATACCCCAAAATTTACCCTTCAGTTTTTTCAAAAAAAAAAAAAAAAAAAAAAAAAAAATTTAAACAAATAATTAAAATATAACAAATTATTTTGGACTTGGGTCTCCCTCATTCCAAGCCCACAAGTCCACGAAAATCAGCTATAAATATAAGAGTTTCAGTAGGGTTTCACACACTTGGAAATTCCCTGAGAAATAGACTTGGAGTTCACGTGGAGTTTCAAACCTAGGAACTACTCTGCAGCAACCTTCGGGCAGCCCTGAGAAGTTCATTCCGCCTCACGCAAACCCTAAACGTTGCTTCGCCAATCCGGCCTTGTCTTCCAATTTTAACAGGTCTCTCATCAGGTATGCCTCTGTTCCTATTACTCTATGCCTCGGATTGAATACTGAATATATGAGGTAACCTCAGGTTTGGCCCACAGGGTTATATTTGTGTATGAATATGTGATTTATGCCTTGACTGTTTAACAATTTCGTTTCTGAGGTGAATGCCATAGGATCTGGAATCTTTAACATCGTGCAGGTACCAATGGGAAATCCAAATCCCGCAGGTGCTCGCTAGCCGCTTCGCTAGGCGAGCACGCAGCGAAGCTTCGCTAGGCTTTTGCTAGGCGAAGCAGTCGCGAATGTGACAGTATCTGCTTTTATTCCGTTTTGTTCTAACCTGTTCTTTGTGTTGCCATGGCCTTGTTATCTTTTGATTTCATCCTGCTTGCCTAACCCCTTTTGTTGAGTTTTTGTGAGGGCTCACATATTCTCGCAGGGATACCCTCCGGAGGTTTATTCCGATTTCCCGTACTGATTGGTTTTCTTTGATGGCATCAGCTTGGGAGAATCTCAGGGTCGCTTATCCTTTAATTGCTGTAACTTCGGATCTTGATCCGTGTGGTATTTTACTTCTTCCCTTTTATTTCTACTGTTTCTTAGCTGGAAGACCTCGATAGGAGGCAATGTTTGAGCCCCTTGGTGGCATTTTTTCTATTTCAAGATATATGTTTTGTGTGATGTGATTGTTTCCCCATAGGATGCGAGGCTTCGCATAGTCTCCCGTTTGCATGCCAATTTAGGTAGCACTGTTCCTCCGCCTAGGACTTCCTTTTTGCATGCGCGTTCCTACAACGCAAACAAAACCTAAAACCCAAAGCAACACGTTTACTCCTTCTACTACAGGCGAGTAAGTCTCCAAAGGTCGAGCATCCGGTAGATTGCGTAGTAACGTTGTTCACCCCGTAACATAATCCATAACCCCGTAGTTAGTCGAACTACGGCTTGCTCTGATTCTCATTCCAGATGAGATACGTAGGCATAAGACGCGATGTCTTAGCGAGCACAATTACCCCCAACCCATAGGTCAGCTGAGCTACGAAGACTCTGATTCTCATATTCAGATGAGATACGTATGCAGTGGATGCGACATCCGCGCGAGTCATTTCTCTTAACCTTTTTAGTAAATAGCACATTAGGCAAACCCATACCCTTTAAACAGAAACCGCATAAGTGGATCCCGTAGAGTACTACGGATGCGTAGGGGTGCTAATACCTTCCCTTCGCATAACCGACTCCCGAACCCAAGATTTGGTTGCGAGACCTTGTCTTTTTCTTTCCTATTTTCAGGTTTACTTCGAGCGTTTCCTTTCCCTCCTTTGGGATGAATAACGCACGGTGGCGACTCTTCTGTCATTTTCTTTCGCCGGTTGTTTTTTCGCGCACTGTATTTTTCAGGTTGCGACAGCTGGCGACTCTGCTGGGGACTTTAGAAGTTGACCTCTTGCTGGTCCATCTTCCCTAAGCGAGTCCCTCCTAGCTTGTGTGTTTTCTTGTTTATTGAGTGTTCATTCTTTTGTGCAGTTACTTATTTGCCTAATTGCATTCATGTACATATGTTTGCTGTATCTGCTGCTGTTTGTTTGTTTGTTGGGATGGGGTGTTCTACGAGAGATAAGCCCATTACCCAGGCTTGAGTGTACACACAGGTTTTAGAGTGGATGTTCATGAGGCTTGCGTGGCATGTTGCTGCGTTAAGTCGTTCGTGAAGAACCACACCCAGACGAGGTTTCTCTTGGATATACTATGTCCTACGGATGTTCCGTAACGACATAATATTCCCCTAGAAATTGTCGACTCTAGTGACCATTTCCCGAGAACTCAGTCGAGGCCTCTCCTTCGAGACGTGATTATGTTAGCTCTGGTGGGCGCATTCTCGCTGATCAATCCGAGGACCCCGAGACTGGGAACTTGCTTTAGGATGTCCTGTTGAGGGGAGTCAGTGGAGGTCTTTTATTCCGTAATAATGCCAAACCTTCAATGGTAAACGTATTATTCGCGACTGAAGGGCTGAAGTTGACGAACTTCTGTTCTTAGAACCTACCAGTGAGGGGCGGGCTAAATTCAGGAAACCTTAACCTCCAACCAACCCGGTTTTCTGGAGCAGTGCTTTGATCTCGTATTATATTCCTCAGTGGTTTTCTCTTCAGACAGTGCAACCTGACAAATGCTCAAGCAGATACAGCAATCCTGATTGACACGCCGCCGCATTACATTCACATCATCACATCATTTGCATTCATATCATTTAACACATGTTTATCCATTTCTAGGGGGTTTACATCTTCTTCTTGATTCCGGTCGGGGTTTTTCCTGGTTCTCTTAAGATGGATATTGGCAGAAAGAGACTCGTCGCCTACAAGTTTCCGGTGGTCTGTTTGGAGCCCATCCAACAACTGATGAAGTTAATGGATCCTGGTTCTCTAGAAGGATTCCGAGAGGATTACGGTTTAATTCTAAGTTTCGTCGCGGTTCTTTCCAAAGATCAACATGATGCTCTCTTCACACTACTGCAGTTCTATGACCCTCCATTGAGGTGCTTCACATTCCCGGATTATATTTTGGTCCCTACTTTGGAGGAGATTGCCAGTTTTCTCAGAATTCCCATCAAGTCACAGTTGCTATTCTACAGCTCGGAGTGTCTGCCCGATCTCAGCATGGTTGCTTCAACCACATATTTGAGGGAATCAGTTTTGAAGGCTAATATGTGTCAGAAGGGAGAAGTTAACGGTTTTCATCTGAGTTTCTTATTGGGAGAAGCAAAGAAGAAGCTTGAAGATGGTGACCAGAGGGGTTTCAATGCTGTGTTGGCTCTTTGTGTGTATGGGATTGTCTTGTTCCCTAATGTCGCCAAATTTATAGACGTAGATGCCATACGCCTCTTCGTGTTGGGAAATCCAGTGCCGACCTTGCTGGGAGATTTCTTTCATTCAGTGCACCACAGGAATAAGAATAGAAAAGGAGGATTGTTGAATTGTTGTGCGCCTTTGTTTTATAAGTGGTTCAGTTCTCACCTACCCAAGTCAGGAGCATTCATTGATGTCAAGGACTCGTTGAGTTGGTCAAAGAGATTGATGGGGTTGAGAGCTGAAGATATTTCTTGGTGGTCTGACCGGAGTTTGCTTCGGGCAGATATTATTCACAGTTGTGGGAACTTCCCGAATGTTCCGTTGGTAGGAAGAAAAGGAGGAATCAACTATAATCCTTCTCTTGCAGTTAGACAGTTTGGATATGCCTTAAGAACTCCGCCGGTGGAAAAGGATGTGGAAGAGTCTCTGTTTTTCCATTCTTCGCCTGATTTGACGGTATCCCGTAAGGCAGCTGAGGCCTGGCTCAAGGTGATCAAGAAAGGAAGAATTGTTCTTGGGAAAGGAGATTGTAGAGCTTACCCTCAGTATGGAGAATGGCTTCAAGGAAGAATCGAAGAGTTTGGTCTACCGTTTCCTATTGAAGAACCCTTGCATTCACCTACTCTCGAGCAGTCAGCAACGGTGAGCCGAGAGGAGTATGACAAGTTGAAGAACACCACGGAAGGACTTCAAATCGAGAACTCGGAGTTAAGGGAGAAATTGCAAGACTGTATGCATCGATTCCATGAGTCAGAATATCAGAAGGAGGAAGCCGTCAAATTGCAAGAGGAAGCCGAAAGGAAATTTGCTGTGGAGGTGAATTTCTTCAGGAAGACAGACGAAGCCTTGAGATCATCCAGTTCTGAGTTGAGGCGAGTCAAGCAGCAGTTAATGGATGCTCGTGGTAAATTAGCTGGGTGGCAAGAGCGATGGGATGCATTTTCAACTTCTCGGAAGACAAAGGAGGAAGAGACGGTGGCTGAACTGACTGGTCAGATAGAGAAATTGAAGACTTTGCTGAAGGGGAAGAACCATGAGCTGCTGTGTACCCGATCAACTAATGGTTATATCACAGATCAACTCAATGAGGCTCAAGGATATATCGAAGAACTCAAGACGCTGGCAAGGTTGAAGAAATCCAGACTTGAAGAGGTATTTGGAGAAGATGATGGGAATTACTACGGAGAACACATCAACGAACTGGATAGGATCATTCGCAAGAGGAATCTGCTTATCCGGCGTTTGACAGAATCTCCAGAGCATCCTGACACGGTGGCGCTACTGGATGAAGTGAGGAACGGTCCTTATGGGTTGCATACAGGAGGCTGATTTCTGATTTGCTTGTTCCTCTCTTTACTTACTGCTTTGGTGTTATGTAGTGATGATCCACAGGCTTGTTGTGGAGATCCTCCTTTGATGTATTTTTGGCTAAGACCCTTTCCTTGAACTCATTTGTATGATGGTTTCCCTTTATTACATCTTGATCTCAGAAGTTTATCCATGACTCGGCCTTCTTGCACTACCCACCTGATGTGAGACTGGAATCAAGGGGGTAGAATACCTTTTGGAATTGATAAACATGTCATTGCATTTACATATTCATTGTCATATCTTGCATAACAGGTACCGCTGCGGTGTTCTCATATTGTTTGGTGTTCCACTAGCAGGATAGCTGACTCAGGCATTCACCGATACGGTACCCGGAGGAATCAACAGAGAGCAATGGAAGGTGTACAAGCAGAGCTCGCTGAGATGAGGGCCCGCATGACCCAATTCATGGATGTGGTTCAAGGGGTGGCTCAGGGACAACAAGAGCTCAGGCAGATAATACAAGGGAATCCCCCTGCTCAACCAGAGACAGTGACTGATCCTCCAGCTGGAGAGGTTAACGGACCCAGTGGACCAGGGCCTATCCCGATCCCGCACGCCAACCCCGGTCAACAACCCGTTCATGATGATCAGGACGATCAGTTTCCCCCACTTCAGGAAGACTTTGGCATGGGTCATGGCGTAGACCCCATGTTCAGGAGATTGGAAGAGAGGTTGAAGGCAGTGGAAGGACAGAATCCTTTGGGAGTAGACGTTGCTGACTTAGGGCTGGTCCCAGGTGTGAGAGTGCCACCGAAATTCAAAGTCCCGGTCTTTGACAAGTACAAGGGCAACTCTTGCCCCAAGACTCACGTGCAAGCCTATTTCCGTAAAATGGTTGCATACTCTGATGACGAGAAGCTACTTATGTACTTCTTCCAGGACAGCCTAGCTGGGGCATCCTTGGAATGGTATATGAGGCTGGACAGAGCCCACATCCGTTGCTGGAGGGATTTGGCGGAGGCCTTCGTGAAGCAGTATCAGTATAATGCAGACATGGCTCCGGACAGAACTCAACTTCAGAATCTGTCTCTTAAAAGCAATGAGTGCTTCAGGGAATACGCTCAACGCTGGAGGGAGACAGCTTCCCGTGTTCAGCCCCCTATGTTGGAGAAAGAAATGGCCAACATGTTCATGAATACGTTGCCTGGACCTTATCTGGAGCGTCTGGTGGGGTGCAATGCTTCCAACTTTGCTGATGTGGTCGCTACCGGAGAGAGGGTGGAGAATTACCTGAAGACCTGCAAGATCCAAAGTGGAGGAGGATCCTCATCAGGGGTAAAAAAGTCGTTCGTTGGAGGGCATAAGCAGAGAGAGGGGGAGTGAATTCTTTGGCTTCCTATCAGAACAGAGGTGTTAGAAGGAATAATTTTCAGAATTATCATCAACAACCGTATGTTACGGCGGTGACCATTCCAGCTGCAGTGCCACAACAACAACAACCACCGCAGCGTCAACCAGCTCAGTACCAACAGCAGCAACAACCGGGTAACAGACCCGCTTATCAACAGAGACAAAGGATGATGGATCGGCGTTTCGACACCATTCCAATGTCGTACGCCCAGTTGCTTTCTAGTCTTCAACAACTACAGCTTGTGCAATTACGCACTCTGGCTCCTCCTGTTGGTAGACTTCCGGTGGGTTACGACGCCAACGCTAGGTGTAGTTTCCACTCTGGGGCACCTGGCCACAACATTGAGAACTGCAAAGCTTTTAAGCACGTAGTTCAAGACCTCATAGATTCAAAGGCCATCGACCTTGCACCGGCTCCGAATGTCGTTAACAATCCCATGCCGCAGCATGGTGGTGCGAATGTTAATTTGGTAGAAGGAGAAGCCAAGTCCATTAAGGATGTGTTGAAGTTGAAGACTCCATTGTTGGATATCAAAGGATGCTTGCTGAAGGCCGATGTTTTCCCCGGTTGTGGGAAGGGTTGTTTGGATTGTGCTACTCAGAGTGGAGGTTGTTTGAAGCTACAGCAGGGTATCCAGGCCTTGCTCGACAAAGGTATCCTCCAGGTTGAAGATTTGTCTGTCCAAGAGTTTGATGAAGGGGTTGAGGAAGAGGGGTTTGAAGGTGCTACTGAAGAGTTCCTAGATGTTGTTCCTGCTGATTCTGCAGTCCATGATGATGTATTTACTCTTTCCAATATGGTTGACTCTTTTGTATTTGAACTTGATTCCGATGTTTCGGATGTTTATGCTCCAACAAATGAGGTTTCTGAGTACGACTGTGACATTGCAACTATAACTATTTTCTATCCAACTAATCAGATCAGTGTGCCAGAAGCGCAACCCGCGCCACCAGTGCGACGACCTACTATGACCATCACAACCCCTGGTCCTTTACCCTTCACCAGTGAAAGGGCCATTCCGTGGCATTATGGGGGGAGCGTGTATACGCACGATCATAAGGTGAAACGGCCACTGAAAGTAGAAGAGGGTCAGAAGCTTGAACTTGAAGGTCCCGCAGTGGATAATGTTGGTGGAATCTGGCGATTCACCAGGAGTGGTAGATTGCTCTCACCACCGGTTACCCAAGCTGATAATGCTGATGCTGTGGCGAAAACCAAAGGCAAGCAAGTCGTGAATGAGGGTACCTCTACACCCCAAGTTGGTTCTGAGCCCACTTTCGCAAAGGACGTGGATGAGTTTCTAAGAATCATAAAGAAAAGTGATTACAAGGTAGTCGATCAGTTGATTCAGACTCCGTCCAAGATATCCATTCTCTCACTCCTATTGTGTTCGAAGGCACACAGGGAGGCACTTCTGAAGGTTCTTAATGCTGCATATGTACCTCAGGAGATCTCAGTGAACCAACTAGAAGGGATCGTTGCCAATGTCCATACAAGCAACGGGTTGGGTTTTACTGATTCTGACTTAACACCAGCTGGACGCAATCATAACAAGGCTCTGCACATCTCATTGGAATGCAGAGACACCATGTTATCTCATGTTCTGGTGGATACAGGTTCCTCTCTCAATGTGCTACCCAAGAGGGCCCTGTCGAAGTTAGAAGTAGAGGGTTTGGTCTTGAAACCTTCAGAT
Source organism: Lathyrus oleraceus (assembly GCF_024323335.1). NCBI lineage: Eukaryota > Viridiplantae > Streptophyta > Magnoliopsida > Fabales > Fabaceae > Lathyrus > Lathyrus oleraceus. The sequence continues at coordinate 364,857,733 of NC_066583.1, forward strand.
CTTATTGTGAGAGCCTTCGATGGTTCTAAGAGATCGGTGTTTGGAGAGGTAGAATTGCCAATTCTGATTGGATCACAAACCTTCAACACTGTCTTCTACGTGATGGATATCAGTCCTTCCTACAGTTGCCTGCTGGGTCGTCCTTGGATCCATAATGCTGGGGCAGTCTCTTCAACTCTACATCAGAAGATTAAGTTTCCGGTCAACGGACGAATTATCACCGTCTGTGGTGAAGAGGACATCCTGGTCAGTAACCTGTCTACATTCAAGTATGTAGAAGTAGAAGGTGAAATTCATGAGACTCTGTGTCAAGCTTTTGAGTCAGTTCAAGTCAAGGATGCAGCTCCGGTGGAAGAAGTTAAAGCGGGTGCCTCTATCTCATCCTTTAAGCAGGCACGGGCCGTGGTGGATTCAGGTGTTGCTCCCGGTTGGGGGCGTCTGTTGGAATTACCAGTGAAAGAGGATAAGTTCGGGATTGGGTACCAGCCAACTCTGACTTCTACAACTTCAGCACTTCAGACTCTTCAGGGGCCGATCACTTTCTCCAGTGCTGGCATCATTCAGTATGGTCAAGTCTCTGCTGTCAACGAAGAAGATGGGGATAGTGACTGCGACATCGACAACTGGGTGCGTCCGAGGATCCCGGGTGAAGTCATCAACAATTGGTCTTCTGAAGAGATTATTCAAGTCACTCTTCTTGAAGAGTAATTTTCTTTGTTTATTCATGCATATCCAAGTCTTACGTTCCACCCAGGGCGTAACGACTCATTGTAGGGCCCGTCTATGTGACACTTGCATTTTTTTATCATAAATAAAGGACGTCTTTTCGCATTCAAATATTTCGTTCCCTGTCTTTCTATTTTTTGCAGTTTTTCAAAAAAAAAAAAAAAAAAAAATGGCAATGTTTTGTTTAGTTTCCACATTTTTTTCACACTCATAAGCACATACCATCACTCATGCAGATGCACATCACCGGATCCTATTGATAACGTTTCTGCTACGGCTCGCTTCGACTTTGAAAATCCAATCTTTCAAGCTGAAGAAGAGGATGATGAAGATTGTGAACTCCCTGAAGAACTCACCAGGTTATTAAAACAAGAGGAAAGGGTCATTCAACCGCATCAAGAGTCTGTTGAAGTGATTAATCTCGGCACCGAGGACGCCAAGAGAGAAATCAAGATAGGGGCTGCTTTAGAAGACAATGTGAAGAAAGGGCTGATTGAATTGCTGCAAGAATACGTTGACATCTTCGCCTGTCTTATCAGGACATGCCTGGGCTGGACACAGACATCGTGGTACACCGCTTGCCTCTCAAAGAAGGTTGTCCTCCGGTCAAGCAGAAGCTCAGAAGAACAAGACCAGAGATGGCTGTCAAGATAAAGGAAGAAGTGCAAAAGCAGTTGGATGCAGGGTTTCTAGCAGTCGCCAATTATCCGCCATGGGTTGCAAACATCGTCCCAGTACCTAAGAAGGATGGAAAGGTACGGATGTGTGTCGACTATCGGGATCTGAACAGAGCTAGCCCTAAAGATGATTTCCCATTACCTCACATCGACGTTTTGGTGGATAATACAGCTCAGTTCTCGGTATTCTCCTTCATGGATGGCTTTTCTGGCTATAACCAAATCAAGATGGCACCAGAAGACATGGAAAAGACAACTTTCATAACCCCGTGGGGCACCTTCTGCTACAAGGTGATGCCGTTTGGTCTGAAAAATGCCGGAGCAACATATCAACGAGCTATGGTAACTCTGTTCCATGATATGATTCATCATGAAATCGAGGTTTATGTGGATGATATGATTGCCAAATCTCAGACAGAAGAAGAACATTTGGTGAATTTGCAGAAATTGTTTGAGCGTTTGAGGAAATTCAAGCTGAGGCTTAATCCGAACAAGTGTACTTTCGGGGTGAGATCGGGAAAATTGTTGGGTTTTATTGTTAGCGGAAAAGGGATTGAGGTGGATCCCGACAAAGTAAAAGCGATACAGGAAATTCCTGAGCCAAGAACAGAGAAGCAAGTCCGTAGTTTCTTAGGGAGGTTGAACTACATTGCAAGGTTCATCTCTCACCTAACAACCACGTGTGAGCCAATTTTCAAATTGCTGAGGAAAGATCAGGCTATCGGGTGGAATGAAGATTGTCAAAGGGCTTTTGAGAAGATAAAAGAGTATTTACAGAAACCTCCAATCCTTATACCTCCAGTTCCTGGGAGACCTCTGATAATGTACCTATCAGTGACTGAGAACTCGATGGGGTGTGTATTGGGACAGCATGACGAGTCTGGTCGAAAAGAGCATGCCATATACTACCTTAGCAAAAAGTTTACCGACTGTGAAATCAAATATTCGCAGCTTGAGAAAACTTGCTGTGCTTTGGCCTGGGCTGCTCGCCGACTGAGGCAGTATATGTTGAACCATACTACCTTGTTGATTTCTAAGATGGATCCAGTGAAATACATATTCGAGAAGCCAGCTCTCACCGGAAGGGTCACTCGTTGGCAAATGATTTTAACAGAGTATGATATTCAGTACACGTCGCAAAAAGCCATCAAAGGTAGTATTCTGTCAGACTACCTTGCCGAGCAGCCGATTGATGATTATGAGCCGATGAAGTTTGAATTCCCTGATGAAGACATCATGTTCCTCAAGATGAAGGACTGTGAAGAGCCAGTTGTTGGGGAGGGACCTGATCCGAACGAAAAATGGACTTTGTTGTTTGATGGGGCTGTCAATGCTAGAGGAAGTGGAATTGGTGCTGTCATTACAACTCCGAAAGGTGCCCACATACCTTTCACCGCTCGTTTGACTTTTGAGTGCACAAATAATGAAGCTGAGTACGAGGCCTGTATCTTGGGCATTGAGCGAGCCATTGATCTGAGAATCAAGACTCTGGACATCTTCGGAGATTCAGCTCTAGTGATTAATCAAGTGAATGGTGATTGGAATACTCTCCAGCCCACTCTGGTCCCCTACAGAGATTACACGAGAAGACTGTTGACTTTCTTCACAACGGTAAAATTGTATCATATACCTCGTGATGAGAACCAGATGGCATACGCACTTGCTACTCTATCCTCCATGATCAAGGTAATTCGTTGGAACCATGCTCCCAGGATCGATGTGATGCGCCTTGACCGGGCCGCGTATGTGTTTGCTGCTGAACTGGTAGTCGATGACAAGCCCTGGTATCACGATATCAAGTGCTTTCTGAAGAATCAAGAGTACCCTGCAGGGGCATCCAACAATGACAGAAAGACTTTGAGAAGATTGGCAGGCAGTTTCTTCTTGAACAAAGACGATGTGTTGTATAAGAGGAACTTCGACATGGTTTTGCTCAGATGTGTGGACAGACACGAGGCGGACATGTTAATGTAGGAAGTTCATGAAGGTTCCTTCGGTACTCATGCCGGTGGACATGCAATGGCTAAGAAATTGTTGAGAGCGGGTTATTATTGGATGACCATGGAATCAGATTGTTTCAAGTATGCTCGGAAGTGTCATAAATGCCAGATTTATGCTGATAAGGTGCATGTACCGCCGAATCCTCTGAATGTGATGTCTTCGCCGTGGCCGTTTTCTATGTGGGGTATTGACATGATTGGAAAGATTGAGCCGACTGCTTCCAATGGGCATCGCTTCATCCTTGTTGCCATCGACTATTTCACCAAATGGGTCGAAGCAGCGTCATTTGCGAATGTCACCAGACATGTGGTTGCCCGTTTCATCAAGAAAGAAATTATTTGTCGCTATGGGATTCCCGAAAGAATCATTACTGATAATGGTTCTAATCTCAACAACAAAATGATGAAGGAGTTGTGTCAGAACTTCAACATTCAGCATCACAATTCTTCCCCTTACCGCCCTAAGATGAACGGCGCTGTTGAGGCGGCAAATAAGAACATAAAGAAGATTGTGCAGAAGATGGTCGTTACGTACAGAGATTGGCATGAGATGCTACCCTTCGCCTTGCATGGGTACCGCACTTCAGTACGTACATCGACAGGGGCAACCCCTTACTCCCTTGTGTATGGTATGGAAGCGGTCCTACCTGTTGAAGTGGAGATTCCTTCTCTAAGAGTCCTGTTGGATGTCAAGTTAGATGAAGCTGAATGGATTCGGACAAGGTTCAATGAGTTGAGTCTTATCGAAGAGAAGCGAATGGCAGCCATTTGTCATGGGCAGTTGTATCAGAGTCGGATGAAGAGAGCTTTTGATCAGAAGGTGCGTCCTCGTTGTTTCCAAGTCGGAGATTTAGTGTTGAAAAGGATCCTTCCTCCTCAGACAGATCACAGGGGCAAGTGGACTCCTAACTATGATGGACCGTATATTGTCACCAAGGTTTTTGATGGTGGGGCCTTAATGCTTGCAACTATGGAGGGTGAAGACTTCGCTTCCCCTGTGAACTCAGACGCAGTTAAAAAATACTTCGCATAAAATAGACCCGCTGGACAGTAAAAAGAATAGTCCAGGCAAAAATGGGCATCCCGACGAACCAAGAAAATGAAAAGGTTCGGGCAAAAATTAGGGATCAAAAAATAAAAAAAAGATTGTACACCCGGTAAGTTGAAAACCTGAAAAGGCAACTTAGGCAAAAATGGGTATCCCGGTGGATCGAAAACCCGAAAAGGGCGATCCAGGCAAAAGTTAGGGATTAAGCGAAGGACTGCGTTCTGAGTAGCTCTGAATCTCATCTCGTGCCAATGACTGGAAATTTTTGAAGGATAGGAAACAGTCCAATCACTCTTTCAGAAAGCTGATCATCTGGAGGATCTTGAAGACGGGCAAGTCATAGCAGAATTGGAACCCAATAGAAATCCACTTCACATTGCCATTAGATTAATTTTTGTTTTATCTATTGTGCGATTACCTTTTTCCAGGGATTGGTTCTTAATGTAAATGCCTATTCAGAGGCCATTCAATCAATAAAATCATGTTATTCAGTATATCTCTGTTTTCATTTTCATTTTACTGTTTTGTTTGCGAAAATGACGTCCGAATTTTTGATAAACATTGCATCATGACACATAAGGGCTTTACAGGTACATGCTCAGTAAACATTTAAAATTGCTGTAAATTTTGAGTGCCTTGGATCGTCTATTCAGAACAGATACCCTCGGGGCATTTCTTTAAAATCCCCTTGCAGATGATCGTGAATATCTTCCCTAGAAGTCACCAACAGACTTCGGTGTCTTATCCCTGTAGAGCTAATTAGAGCGTTGGATTCTTCAATCCCCAGCAGGTTTTCACCACTGTACTTCCCCAAGCGTTTGTTTCAGGACATACACTCCCCAGTAGAGTTGACAGTGCCAGACTATATATCCCCAGCGGAGTTGACAGTGCCAGACTGTATCTTTCCAGCAGAAGTGGCTGCTCCTTAGAGTTCGATGCCAGATCGATAGTCCCAATGCCAGATCCATGGTTTCTTTCCTTGAAGCAGAACCTCGGTACCGTATCAGTGTTTGCTCCCCCTGCTGAGTCATCTCTCGCAAATCGTGGTTGCCAGAACCATTGTAGCTTTCCTCAGCAGCAGGCTTCCAATGCCATTCCTTCCCCGATCAGAGTCTCGGTATGGCCAGAACACCGCATGGCTAGTCATCTCCCCACAGAGTTCATTGTGGTGTGTATCTCCAGCAGCCTGGCCAGAGCCCAGAGGATGGTAATCATTTCCCCAGCAGATCCCCTTGCCTCGGCTTGGCATTCTACCCAGCATTTCGCATCCCTGCATGTAGAATCATATTGCATTGCATCCTTCCAAATCGCGTAGCATTTCCATTTTCATGGAGCATTACGCCATTGAAAAATTCAAACATATGCATGTAAACATAAAACATTCTCGGTATCCCAAGTGATAAGCTAGAAGTTGTTTCCAGTACTCAGACTGAAGATTGTTCATGACTTAACTTTGTGTCATTGGCCCAGGCGCCGCCTCTATTATCATTCCCTATTTCTGCCGATGCTGACAGGCATGAAGTTTTCCGGTATCCAGACCGAAGTGGCGTTCAGGCCAGTTTTCCGGTATCCAGACCGAAGTGGCGTTCAGGCCAGTTTTCCGGTATCCAGACCGAAGTGGCGTTCAGGCCAGTTTTCCGGTATCCAGACCGAAGTGGCGTTCAGGCCAGTTTTCCGGTATCCAGACCGAAGTGGCGTTCAGGCCAGTTTTCCGGTATCCAGACCGAAGTGGCATTCAGGCCAGTTTTCCGGTATCCAGACCGAAGTGGCGTCCAGGCCAGTGTTCCGATGTTCAGATCGAAGTCCTTTCCAGTATTCAGACTGATGAGCGGCATTCCGGCCATGGTTATTTCTGTGTTACCATTTATTTTGGTATGCAAGTTAACATTCTTTATTCAGACTGACTCTCACCGTACCAGACGGATTCTTCTTTCAAGACCACCTCTTTGCCGATTCTGACAGACATTGTTACTTCATTTCACTTCAGTGCAAATTTTTGGGCTTTTATTGTATTCAATCCCTTGACACCTCGAAAGCACGAAAGCAGCTGTCATCTTCCTTCCGGGTCTCCAGTTGATTGAATAGGGGCAGCTGTAATACCCCAAAATTTACCCTTCAGTTTTTTCAAAAAAAAAAAAAAAAAAAAAAAAAAAATTTAAACAAATAATTAAAATATAACAAATTATTTTGGACTTGGGTCTCCCTCATTCCAAGCCCACAAGTCCACGAAAATCAGCTATAAATATAAGAGTTTCAGTAGGGTTTCACACACTTGGAAATTCCCTGAGAAATAGACTTGGAGTTCACGTGGAGTTTCAAACCTAGGAACTACTCTGCAGCAACCTTCGGGCAGCCCTGAGAAGTTCATTCCGCCTCACGCAAACCCTAAACGTTGCTTCGCCAATCCGGCCTTGTCTTCCAATTTTAACAGGTCTCTCATCAGGTATGCCTCTGTTCCTATTACTCTATGCCTCGGATTGAATACTGAATATATGAGGTAACCTCAGGTTTGGCCCACAGGGTTATATTTGTGTATGAATATGTGATTTATGCCTTGACTGTTTAACAATTTCGTTTCTGAGGTGAATGCCATAGGATCTGGAATCTTTAACATCGTGCAGGTACCAATGGGAAATCCAAATCCCGCAGGTGCTCGCTAGCCGCTTCGCTAGGCGAGCACGCAGCGAAGCTTCGCTAGGCGAAGCAGTCGCGAATGTGACAGTATCTGCTTTTATTCCGTTTTGTTCTAACCTGTTCTTTGTGTTGCCATGGCCTTGTTATCTTTTGATTTCATCCTGCTTGCCTAACCCCTTTTGTTGAGTTTTTGTGAGGGCTCACATATTCTCGCAGGGATACCCTCCGGAGGTTTATTCCGATTTCCCGTACTGATTGGTTTTCTTTGATGGCATCAGCTTGGGAGAATCTCAGGGTCGCTTATCCTTTAATTGCTGTAACTTCGGATCTTGATCCGTGTGGTATTTTACTTCTTCCCTTTTATTTCTACTGTTTCTTAGCTGGAAGACCTCGATAGGAGGCAATGTTTGAGCCCCTTGGTGGCATTTTTTCTATTTCAAGATATATGTTTTGTGTGATGTGATTGTTTCCCCATAGGATGCGAGGCTTCGCATAGTCTCCCGTTTGCATGCCAATTTAGGTAGCACTGTTCCTCCGCCTAGGACTTCCTTTTTGCATGCGCGTTCCTACAACGCAAACAAAACCTAAAACCCAAAGCAACACGTTTACTCCTTCTACTACAGGCGAGTAAGTCTCCAAAGGTCGAGCATCCGGTAGATTGCGTAGTAACGTTGTTCACCCCGTAACATAATCCATAACCCCGTAGTTAGTCGAACTACGGCTTGCTCTGATTCTCATTCCAGATGAGATACGTAGGCATAAGACGCGATGTCTTAGCGAGCACAATTACCCCCAACCCATAGGTCAGCTGAGCTACGAAGACTCTGATTCTCATATTCAGATGAGATACGTATGCAGTGGATGCGACATCCGCGCGAGTCATTTCTCTTAACCTTTTTAGTAAATAGCACATTAGGCAAACCCATACCCTTTAAACAGAAACCGCATAAGTGGATCCCGTAGAGTACTACGGATGCGTAGGGGTGCTAATACCTTCCCTTCGCATAACCGACTCCCGAACCCAAGATTTGGTTGCGAGACCTTGTCTTTTTCTTTCCTATTTTCAGGTTTACTTCGAGCGTTTCCTTTCCCTCCTTTGGGATGAATAACGCACGGTGGCGACTCTTCTGTCATTTTCTTTCGCCGGTTGTTTTTTCGCGCACTGTATTTTTCAGGTTGCGACACTTGGTATGACTAATATGTGTTCGTTGGGGCCGATTATTCAAGGTTTTCATGGAGTATATATTCCAATATTCCTTTTCATCCAAGTTTAGTTAAGTGTTTTATAATGGAAGAAGAATGCCCTGTAAGACCGAGACGTGTACCTCGGGGCCGATTATTCAAGGTTTTCGTGGAGTGTATACTCCAATGTTCCTTTTCATCCAAGTTTGGTTAAGTGTTTTATAATGGAAGAAGAATGCTTGGTAAGAACGAGATGTGTGCCTCGGGGCCGATTATTCAAGGTTTTCATGGAGTGTATGCGCCAATGTTCCTTTTCTTCCGATTTTACTAAGAAAAAGATTTTAGTGAAGCGCTTAAGTTGAAAATAAGTTGACAAGAGTCAAGCATTTTAGTTTTCGTTTGAAAATGGTTTAGAATCAATGGCGAAATGGTTGAAAAAATGATGAGAGGCACGAATTGTAACACGGGGTTGCAACTTCAAGTGCGAGGGTGCGAACTCTAACGCGAGGCGTAACTTAACACCACAAGTCGTACGAAACACAATGTCACATCCCGATTTTGACCCTTAATCTCGATTCAATACATTTATCATAGCTATTGCATCTCTACATAGCATAACATGCATTTCGTACCACATAGTGCATAGAATATCAGTCGAATAATTTTTTGGATCTACACGCAGACCAGTTGAATCAATTTTCGAATTTTCTTCAAATCAGCGGACGAAAAATTTCCAAATCAAGCTTGCAGACATTAATTTTATTAATCTACATTTCACATAGTTTAACCAAGTATGCTCGATTTATTTTTCGGATAATTTTAGACATATTTGGATCTGTCTGAGTGTTCTAACCGGACGTTTTCCATTTCAAAATTTGGCAAAAACATGTATGTTTCCGAGTCATTTATTTTGCACTGATCATGATGGTGTATTCAGTTTAATTTTTTGAGCACTTTTGTGCCGAACTTTTGTTCATTTTATTTTTTATGTTTCCGAGTCATTTATTTTGCACTGATAATAAATAGAATTTTCTATATTTTTGTTTCAAATTTATTTTGATTATTTAAAGTAGTATTTTATTTTTAATTCAGTTTGTTTCTAACTTTTTTTATATAATCATAAATTCATTAAGGGAAATCTTGGCATTAGAATAAAAATAAAACCCTACATATCTCACTATATACTATGTAGTTGGCCAATGCAAAACGTAGAAAAACCTAGACCACATATTCCACACTCCCAAGCGGCGCATCTTTGTTTTGAAATACCAAACTAATTTGAAAAAAGCTTTAAAAAAACAAGTGAAGGTGATCCTTCTTTCTTTTATAAACTGAGTTTGTTTTCTCTCATTTTTTATATTACTTTTCTTTTTCTCCCTTCAATAATCGATGTAGTCTTCTCCCTCCATCCAAAAGCATCATGCTTCCACTCTTCACATTTTCAATCAACTCACACCATAAGCCACTATCTACCTTATGTTTTGGATAGCTAAAATAAATAAATCTATGTTTCATTTTTTTCATGTTAAAAAACCACTGCCACTTGATATGCTTAGTTAGTAAGTTTGAGTATTGCAATGAAGATCTTAGGAAAAATGATAAGATCTGAGCTTGTTTATTTTCTAGTGTTTTGAGTGATCTCTTTTTATTATTATAAGTAGTAGTGAAGTTGAGTGTGGCTTTCGAAAATTACAGGCTATATTTCAACAATAACACTTTAATCACAACACATTCTTATACCTTCTAAAAAACTTCCGCCTTCAATCCACTAACAACCCTTCATTTCAATCTCACACAAAATAACCACCACTTTCTTCTAACCACACAACATGTAACTACACAAACTAAACCATTTTCTTTTCATGAAACACATACTCTTATTCCATATTTTCTATCATCATCTTTCACTCACCAATATTAAAAGAAGAAATTGCTAAAAACCAGAAAGTAAAAGAATGATTTTCTTCTTCTAAGTACGCTACAACGAGCGAAGCGAACTCCTCGTCGACATCCTTTTCCGGCTATCCAACAACATACTTCCGGCCACCAATCCCTCTTTCAACCTTCAAATCTCCATCCTCAACAATGGTCGTACAACCGCTGTGATTCGGTTTCCGTTGGCCCATTTTCTTGCTCCGACCAGCTACCGACTTCCACAAGCCCACCTTTGCGAAACCATTGTGCCATTGCACACACATAATCATCCCATCATGAATCAGTTTCTTTTCAGCGAGTAGCTGTTGTTTGGATTTGAAGCAGAAGGATGAATAGTAGATTAAGTGAAGAAGAAGTGTGTGTACGTTTTCTTTTTAGATCTGACTCCAATATAGTGATGGTAGTATTTTTTATTCATTTATATATCACCTTTTTTTATTCTAGTTATTGTCTCATTTTCATTTTAATTAGTTTTTTTTAATAACTTTATTAATAACTTTATTCTAGTATATTCTTGTTTGACCTTTAATTTATAGCATCTAATAATCTTTACTTTAAAACTCATTTATTCAAAAACTCTATTTTTACAAATATAAAATCAAAACCCCTTTTATTTCCTTTCTTAATTTTTTTATCTATTTTAATTCACTTAACCATTATTTTATTTAAAACACGATGTTTATAATTAAGGATTGGTTTTTAGGTTGCTATAAAGATCCAAGATCATTTGAGTAACGATAATGTATTTAGAATGTGTAATAATATTTTATTTGTTTTTGTTTATTTACTTTTTTAATCTTTTGTTTAAATTTTGTTTATTACTTTTTATTGTTATGTTTTGTTTACAATAGTATAAGTACTTGATTTAAGTAGTTTTTTATGTTTGTGTTTGATGATGTTGTTTGATTTATTATTACATTGCGATTTCAGAGTTTAAATTCAACATAGTTTTAAAAAATCGTTTGGACGCATAAATTTAGTTGTTCGGATTCTTATAGAGTTGATTCCTACATGAATCCACTTTAAGTTAGTTTAGAGCTAAATTCAGTTGCTTTCGATTTCGGTATTTTCAGTCTTGTGGCTTACTCATGGGTCTTCTTCATTGAGCTCTTTTCTTTTTGCGTGCTCACATTTACTTGTCTGCATTTCAATTACCCTCAAATCACTTTAAACCATTTCATAACTAAAATATGAAGAAAAAGATTACCCTGGATGGAATATCTAGTCGTAATCCCGAATATTAGGCCCAAGTTGTAAGAGTTTGCAAGCCCTATGTATTCGTCTTCTCTTCAAAACGCTCAAATATTCAAATCATTTTCATAAGTGAATCTGAAGAAAAAAATTACCTGGATGAAATACCCATTTGTTATCCCGAATATGAGGCCCAAGTTTTCAGAGCTTGCAAGCCCTATGTATTCGTCTTCTCTTCAAAACGCTCCAATATTCAAATCATTTTCATAAGTGAATCTGAAGAAAAAGATTACCTGGATGAAATATTTAGTCGTAATCCCGAATATTAGGCCCAAAGTTGTAAGAACTTGTAAGCCCGGTGTATTCGTCTTCTCTTCAAAACACTCCAATATTCAAATCATTTTCATAAGTGAATCTGAAGAAAAAGATTACATGGATGAAATATTCAGTCATAATCCCGAATATTAGGCCCAAGTTGTAAGAGCTTGTAAGCCCTATGTATTCGTCTTCTCTTCAAAACACTTGTAAATATTCAAACTTCTTTTCTCAATAAAATTGAAAGAAAAACATTACCTGGATGAAAGGTCCAGACGTAATCCCGAGTATTAAACCCAAGTTGTAAGCGCTTGCAAGTCATAAATAATCGTCTTTCAAGCCCAAAAAAACATTCAACCAAACAAACTCTTTTTTCGCCGTCGTGCGATCGATCAGGAAAACCTTTTCATAAACAAAAGAAATCTTATCTTAAGGTGATGTAAAGCAATGCCTCGTCCATAATTGTTGAGTTGAGATAAGTGACGTCTTTCTGAATGTCGATTTATAAATCCATTCGACGTGTGGTATACGTCAGCTCCTCATCTATTTTGGGTAAAACAATGTTCTTCGTCGATTAATACAATATAGATTTCGCTAAAATCGACCAACAAACAAACATTTTCTACCCAAAACTACGTAAGCCTTGAATTCTCTATTGCACCCAGAGATACGTAGGAGCAGGATTGCAAAATCTTGTCAGGCCCATTAATAAAAAATCTTTTTTAGTCCTTTGACCCCCTAAGAATAAAAACCTCTTTATGTTCTTTCTCATTAACAAAATTAAAAAACATTTCTCTTCTCTGTTTTTCTATCCCAAATAAGTAGAAGATCATAAACTACATGAACTAATATTCAAATTGAAACTAACTAAACGGTTCCCGTTGAGTACAACGGATGTGAGAAGTTCTAATACCTTCCTCTTACATAACCGACTCCCAAACCCTAATATTGGTTGCGATGACCATATTGAAGGAGAAGGGCGATCCAAAATGCAGTGTAATTTTAAAAAAATTCTCCTTTAGTGATCCTTACGAATGGGCATGATCAGTGATAGAATTGTTACCTCTTGTGGCGATTGTAATCTTTGATGGAGATCTACGGAGCGATCACGAACGTTGAAAAATGACAACGCCTCTACTCAGTCCACACGAATGGATTCCTTCAATCTCAGTACTAGCTGCTACGAATGAAGGCTTTGAGTGAGAGAGAGAGTGAGAGAGAGAGAGAGAGAGAGAGAGAGAGAGAGAGAAACAAAATTGTAACTTCACAAATGCTTCTGCACAAGGGTTCTATTTATAGAACCACTTGTGTGGGCTGCAAGCTAAAAAACCACTTAAGTGTATGCGCCCCATATCTTATAATATGCCAAAATCACTTAAGCGTGTGGTACCTTACCATATTTCGTATTCTACTTAAGTACACCGTACCTTACGATGTTCTACAATTCACTTAAGTGCATCGTACCTTACGGTTTTCCTTAGTTACTCTATCTCTCATCAATTCGTCCTTTTGTGTGTGACCCTGTAGGTTTTCGCGACATTGGCAATTATATTAAATCACGTATTTAACATAATAAACAGTGAGCGGTATCTAGCAACACATCACTGCTACCCAAGACACGAAAATGTCATGTGATCTGACAAATCCTTTTGTGATAATACTTATGTGTACAATTACCTTTTTGCCCTTATGTCTATATTTAACACAAGGCATAGATCGCGTCATTCTTGTCCAGTTCAATATTGGGCCCATAGACATTTAGCCTATTATGCAGGATGGGCAAATTCCATCTAGGTTACTCATGTACCTCAACATGCTTTGTGGAGTACCCATCAACTATCTTTATGGTCATCCAGTTACGGACAATGTTTGATCAACAATAAGGCACTTGACTCTACATCTAAGGTCCATAGTGGTTTCAGGTCGAAGGGTGGTATACACCATTATCACCATGAGAATATGACATTTTGCATAATATTATATATAGTATTCTCATAGCGGGTCAATCCAGTATAAATATTACTCTTAATATTCATACCTATGTTTAAGACTTGATAACTCCTTATCCATGATCCATGAGATATGATCATCAGTCTATATATATAATAGTCTTAATGCTTTAATGTTATCTCACTTCACAATAAAGCTCGACTACGGATACTTTAAGAATAGTGTCCTTATGTTTAATGTGATCTCATGATTAAGTCACACTTGATACATTAAACAGACTAGCTATTCCAGGGACTTTATTAAACAAACATAATAAAGAAAAAGTCTTTTATTATTAATAAATAATTCGATACAAGTACCAAAAGTATTGGCCTCTAGGGCTTACACCAACACATATCTTATCCTTTCTCTTAGGGGTTTTATCGATATTTTCCCTTTTCCTCTGTGGGGATAAATAAAGTTCGGTGGCGACTCTGTTCAGTCCATCCCGTGAGCGTGCGATTGCGCTTTGCTAGGTTGTGTTCTTATTTTTCAAGCTGCGACAGATGGCAACTCTACTGGGGACAAAGACTTCCCTAAGTGAGTCAAGCCTAGTTAGGTCGTTTGTGTGCCTTTGTTTGTTTACTTGTGTGGATTTTTTTATTGCTTTTGCTATTTTATTGTCATGTTGATATAATTTGTTGTATTGGTTCCATTATGCTTTGGTACTTGGATACTCTGATTGTAAACCTTGTAGGAAATACTTTTTACCTGAGTCTCGAGTAAAAACATAAGATATGACGAGGTTGAGTAGTGCGGGTCCACGAGATGAATTTCTCGTTAGGTCAGTACGAGAACCTTACTTAGAGTGGATCCTTGGGAGGATGTTGTCGCTCGGCAAGTAAGTTGCTGTAAGCTTCAATATTTTCATTAGGATCCATGACTCTGAGGACCATTTGTAGAACCTTAATCCTTTGGCCAACTAGGAAAGATGGTTGCGTATTGTGGGTATGTGAGATGAATTTCTCGTTGGATCAATGTGAGAACCTCACTTAGAGTAGATTCTTTGGATGGAGTTGACGCCCGACAAGTAAGTTGTCACATGCAACAAACAGTCTTGTGGATCCATGACTCTAGGAACCTTTGTAACCCTAGATCATACCTGGCGAGAACCTTGTTCCATACAAAGAAATCAAATTCATCAATACCTCGGACTTTTGAACCTGTGTATTGAGAAAAAACAAATATACATGGCTTGCATTGCATTCATTCACATTCCATTGCATCTGCAGCTCATCAAAATGCATATCATTTTCCAGATAAAATACCAAAAAAAAACTCATCAATCCTTTATCCATGATTAGCAAAGTGATTCTCAACACATGTTTAGAACAAAGAATCATGTCTCAAGAGATGATGGACGAGCTAAGGAAAAGCCAAGAAGCATTGAAGGAGGAACTCAATCTTTTGAAGTGCCAAGTGGGATGGTTCGTGGAAACCCTACCAGCCTTATTGAGAAAATAGGGTAATCCCATACCAATTGTTGCAACGGAGAGAGCTACTGATCCACATCCATCCGATGTTACCCCAAGTCAAGGGCAATTATATGTGTCAACTCCTCATCTACCGACATATGACCCCCCCTCAATATGTCATCATCAATATCCTCTGGCTATTCCTCCTCAAAACCACCAAAATCTAGTTTGGAACAAAAATAAAAATCAGAACAAGGGGAACAAAGATCTCAACAACCCGATTCCGGTGCCATATAACAAGCTCTACTTGCAGCTGATCCAGAATCCTTTGGTGACTCCTCGAGGTCTCACACCCATGTAACCATACCTGTTATGGTATAATCCAAATTCAACATGTGAATTCCATAAAGGGGCAGTGGGACATGACCTGGATTCTTACTTAGCATTGAAAGCCTTGGTACAAGAACTAATTAACAAAAAGAGATTAGTCTTTGAAAAAGACCACCTGAAGGTTAAGTGTGGATACAATACTGGAACAATGGGGCACTCCATCAAGGAATACAATAGTTTTAAGCTCAAGATATAAAGATTGATTGACATAAGGTCGCCAACACTCAAGGAGGAAGGCCCGGGTACATATATCTCGATTTCTGGGCCAAATAATAATAAAGGCAAAGGACCCCTGAATCCCCTTAAGATTTTGTACCACAAGGAAGAGCTCAGGGATGTGGCTAACGAGATATCATCAGTTCCTGGTAAGAGCATTGAGATATCGCCTTGGATTTCCAATGTCACGACCCATGCCAACAGAAGCAAAGGAGAAGTGAGTAGTGGATCCAAGAGGGTTACGTTCAACAATGAGATTGAAGGAAAAAATTTTAAAGATTGTCGTACCAATGTCAAAAAGCTTCTTGATCCCAACCTTCACGTGGATGAAAATGAGCAGTTAGCAATGCTCAAAGTTACATACCAGCAACCACTACCTTTTTTGTCTTCATTACTAACAATCTTGGGTTGCTTCTCATCCAAATCAACAAGCCAAAGGCCCGAGATATCGAAATCAACATCAAAATTAGCCCAGGCCTCAAAATAACTTGGAAAGAAGAAATTCTCCTTGTCATCCAATCCTCTTGACATATAACCAACTTCTACAGCCTCTGATTCAAAATTCGTTGGTGGTTCCCAAGTCTCTTAAGCCGGTTCCACAACCTTACCCACCCGGGTATGACCCAAATGTGAAATATGGATATCATGCCAGATCAGAAGGGCATTCAACTGAAGACTGTAACACTTTCAAAGCCAAAGTACAAAAGTTGATTGACAACAAGTACATAGCCTTTCAAGAAGTAAGCTTGGTGGTGAACGTTAACCTATCGCTCGGGTAAGTGCGGAGATCTCAAGGGGTGTCCCCCGAAGTTAATGGATCAAGTTTGAAGAAGTCAATTCCATAAAGTTGGGAATCATTTGGTTATTTCAGCATTTCTTTTGTAATTTCCTTGCATGTTAATTGCTAGTTGCTTTTAAGCATTGTTGTTTTCTTTGAATTGGTAAGATTAATGAAAAGTTTATGCATCTTTTGAATTAATCCATTCGTATTCACTCATTTTTAATTTATGTTAAAAACAAAAAATACTTCTCTCATTTACTTCTGTTTATCAAACCGTTGTGTTAACAAAGATTCGAAGGAGGATGATAAAAATGAAACACCTGAAATTATTGTGGTATGCTTTGGAAGAAAACCTTGTCGATGATGTAAGGCATTGTTTCAAATCCCCAAACACTAGAGAGATAAGGAGTTAGTCCCTAGTCAACCACTTTGAGCCTTGAAGTTAGTATTTTTGTCGGAACTAAAACCCTTAATCTTGACCAGGGGCAAGGTAGTTTGTTCAGGTAATCTGACTTTGCATTTAAATTGCAAGAGGAAACATCCCACTTAAAGAGATCAACCATATGCTATCCTTCGCACACAACTTAAAGTGTCGAAGAAGTTGTGAAAAACCCATATTATAGTGGTTGTTCCTCAATAACCAATAACATGGCAATCAACACCTTTCAAAAAAAAGAGAAAAAAGCCCGCTAAGTCAAATACCACAAAATGACTTAGGCAAAAGTTAGGGCATCCAGATGGACTGAAAGCTTCAAAGAAGTGGTCCAAGTAAAATTAGGGATAAAAAAAAACAAAAAAAAAGGTCCTTAAATCCTCAACAAAACAAAGTAAAATAAGGTGACTTCCATTTCAAGAAAATTTGTCTTGAATCCCCATCAACCTTCGAACCCTCTTGGAAGTTGAATGCGTGTATCGAATTAACTGAACTTAAGAACTAAAGATGATCAAGAAGAAGGGGTGGGTAAAAATTAAATTTGAGCCTTATATCTTTTTGTTTAAAAAACCGTGAACCATGCCATATTACAACCCTTAAAAGACCTAATTGAGGCATGGTTTATTCTGAAAGCATACTACAACAAGGTTGTGTTAACCTGACTCCAAACGATTTTTGTTAATCATTTGATCGCACTGCCTTGCACACTGTGAATGACTAGATCATCATTGTGTTCTTATTAGTGACTCGTTCACTGTATTTCACATGTTCATAACAAAAAAAAATGATTTCAAATTTTTGCATAAGAACTTCATTAAAATTACCATTTTTTGAATGAACAATCTTATTTGCAAGTCATCATTTAGCATCAAAGAAATTCCAACAATATACAATTGAGGAACTTAATAAAGTGAAAGAAGTATAGTCATAGGAAAATAACTTTAAGTATCTGTCAATCCGAGCCAATCACCCCAAGGGTCATTTAGTCAAGAGTAATTTTCTTCAAGACTCAGACTGGGGCAAGCCACCTCAAAAGCTCATTGAGTCCAACTAGACAAGGACAGTCAATCAGAAGTCTACCATTCCAGGTTTCGGTTAGTCAGGGTCAAATCACTGCAGTATTCAAACATTGGGGCAATCCATCTCGAGATCGTCTCATGTCAAGTTGTTTCAAACTCACCTTCAAGGTGAACATTTTCAAAGACCCAACAGACTAGGGCAAGATGAGCCACAAAGGGGATGAACCTCTTTCTTTATGCTTTTAAATTGCTCAAATAAATTCTGCCATACGTCAATAACTATTGAGTTTAAGGCGAGTGCCCAGAAATTATGCTAGCACAATTCATTCATCCTCCGAAAGGATCCATTTGGCTAAGTTGTGGTTGTCAAGCCTGATAGAATTCTCCTTTGACAACATATATCACAAAATATTTGGTTGATTTCTCGGTGTTGAGGAATCATGACTTCCATAAAAAGCCTTTACAAACTCCTAGTGCACTCAAGTGTCAGCATTTTCATATCATGATCATTCATATATCATGCATAAAAATAAATTCAAATCATGCATAGCCAAAATGTACTTCGTGCTCATTTTGCATTGACTCAGGTCTTGTTGTTGATCCTAATCCCTTGACCTCTAATTCCAGTTTGTCTTTGGTACCCTTAAAGCATCATTCACTTTTCGCAGTCATTTTCAAGTCCAACTCAGTTGGCACCTATCAAAAATTTGTCCATGAGGTTCAATTCCTTTTTGGATTATTCGACGAATTTTTGGATTACTCTTCTGTTTATTGATGTATTTCCATAACTTGTCTGATGTATTTCCAGATGTTTCCCCACCTATCTGATGTATTCTCGAATATGTTTGTCTTGTATTCTGATGTATTTCCATAATTTATCTGATGTATTCTCAAATATGTTTGTCTTGTATTCTGACGTATTTCCAGAATTTTTTTATTTACCTAAGGTATTACCATATGTGTCTGTTATCTGATGTATTTCCAGAATATCACTCGTAATTTTGATGAATTTCCAGAATTTGTTTCCTTTACTCTCCGATGAATTCCCGAACGTGTCATTTTTGTTCCGACGCACTTCCAAAACCCCTATGCCATTCCATAGCATTATTTCAAGGCTCATTGGTGTCTCCTAAAATTTGGTTGTCACTGGAAGTATTCCAAGCTCAGTGGTCACTAGAACTTATTTTGTAAATACAATCGTGATCGGTATCTGAAATTTGATTGTCACTAACATCATTTCAAGTCCAGTTGTTGTTGGCAAACTCTGTTGTAGCCGGTAATTGTTTTACTCATGCTTATAATCAAAGTCTAATTGTTGTTGACACCAATCTGTTAAAAGCTGGTTGTAATCCATTGCTTACGGTCAAAGTCCAATTGTTGTCAGCATGTATAGAGAGTTTGATTACCATGTATTTCCCGATGGTTCCATGAAAGTCATGTATGACTCATCATCTTGAGGAATTCCCAGAAGCTTGGAGGTTTTTCGTGTTAGAAAACTCCAATGATGTTGGTTTTGTTGGATTTCTTCGTAAAGAATCATCGTAACCTTTTGTGTGGATGATCTACTTATAAGAAGACTCCTACTTATCTTTGTTTTGCATAAATTCCCTGTTAGGAATCTCCAAAATCTTTGATCGGATGAATTTCTTGTGAGAAATCTCCAAAACTGTCAGATGTACTCTAAAGTATTTGTTCATGTATGAAACTATTGATGAAACTTGCTTTGAATTTTATAATATTGTCAGGTCATATCTGAACTTGTTGTTGAAGTTTTCTTTGGATTTTCCAGTGTTGTCGGGTCACGTATGAACCTGTTAATAAAATCTCTTTGAAACCTTTAGAATTGACAGGTCATGCATGAACCTATGAACATACTTTCTTTGAATTTTCCAATGTTGTCAGGTCATGTATGAGCCTGTTGATGGAACTTTCTTTATGTGTTTTCCAGTATTGACAACTCATGTTTGAACTTGTTGATGAAGGCTATTGATATCCCCCAGCATTGTCAGGTCATATTTGAACCTATTGCTGAAACACTTTGATTTTTTCCAATATCGTCAGGTCATGTTTTAACTTATTCATGGAACCTTTTGATATCCCCTATCATTGTCAGGTCATATTTGAACCTATTATTGAAACACTTTGATTTTTTCCAGTATTGTCAGGTCATGTATGAACCCATTGATGGAATTCTTTGATTTTTTCCAGCGTTGTCAGGTCATGTTTGAACCTGTTGTTAAAATATCTTTGCATACTCCCCATTTGTCTTTCCTTCAGCTGAATTGTTATCCCCAGTTAATTTCTACCCTTATTTTTTGTTTTCTGTGGGCCACCTTTACCATATGTCTCCATCATTCTCCACATATATTTACTTCATTATGCATCCATCATAAAGCATCCTGCTATGGTTTATCTTATTTTGATCATTCTCCAACAAACCAAAAACAAAAAGAGTCATTCATACATTCATAGCATCTCATATCATATCATTTGCATTTCAGGATCAAAATTCGGGTCTTCTTAGTATTTAACTATCTTCCACTCTGATCATATGAAGAGTGTCCTACTTTATATTCTCTTATTGAAGATACTTAAATAGGGGCAACTGTCACATCCCAATTTTGACCCTGAATCTCGATTCAATACATTTATCATAGCTATTGCATCTCTACATAGCATAACATGCATTCCATACCGCATAATGCCTAGAATATTAGTCAGAATAATTTTTTGGATCTACAGGCAGACTGATTGAATCAATTTTCAAATATGCATCAAATCAACGGACAAAAAATTTCCAAATCAAGCTTGTAGACATCAATTTTATTAATCTACGTTTCACGTAGTTTAACCTGACGTACTCGATTTATTTTTCGGATAATTTTAGGCATATTTTGATCTGTCTGAGTGTTCTAAACGGACGTTTTCCATTTCAAAATTTGGCAAAAACCTGTATGTTTCCGAGTCGTTTATTTTGCACTGATCATGATGGTGCATTCAGTTTAATTTTTTTGAGCACTTGCGTCGAACTTTTGTTCATTTTAAGTCCGTTTATTTTTCTTTTTTGCCAAAATATTCTAAATAAATAAATAGAATTTTCTATGTTTTTGTTTCAAATTTATTTTGATGATTTAAATTAGTATTTTATTTTTAATTTGATTTATTTCTAACTTTTTTTTTATATAATCATAAATTCATTAAGGGAAATCTTGGCATTAGAATAAAAAGAAAACCTACATATCTCACTATATATACTATGTAGTTGGCCAATGCAAGAGGCAGAAAAACCTAAATCACATATTCCACACTCCCAAGCGGCACATCTTTGATTTGAAATACCAAACTAATTTGAAAAAAGCTTAAAAAACAAGAGAAGGTGATCCTTCTTTCTTTTAGAAACTGAGCTTGTTTTCTCTCATTTTTTATATTACTTTTCTTTTTCTCCCTTCAATAATCGATGTAGTCTTCTCCCTCCATCCAAAAGCATCATGCTTCCACTCTTCACATTTTCAATCAACTCACACCATAAACCATTATCTACCTTGTGTTTTGGATAGCTAAAAAAAATAGATTTATGTTTCATTTTTTTCATGTTAAAAAACCACTACCACTTGATATGCTTAGTTAATAAGTTTGAGTATTGCAATGAAGATCTTAGGAAAAATGATAAGATCTGAGCTTGTTTATTTTCTAGTATTTTGAGTGATCTCTTTTTATTATTATAAGTAGTAGTGAAGTTGAGTGTGACTTTCGAAAATTACAGGCTATATTTCAACAACAATAACACTTTAATCACAACACATTCTTATACCTTTTAAAAAACTTCCACCTTCAATCCACTAACAACCATTCATTTCAACCTCACAAAAAACAACCACCACTTTCATCTAACCACACAACTTGTAACTACACAAACTAAACCATTTTCTTTTCATGAAACACATACTCTTATTCTATATTTCCATCATCATCTTTCACTCACCAATATTAAAACAATAAATAGCTAAAAACAAGAAAGTAAAAGAATGATTTTCTTCTTCTAAGTACGCTACAACGAGCGAATCGAACTCCTCGTTGGCGTCCTTTTCCGGCCACCAATCCCTCTTCCAACCTTCAAATCTCCATCCTCGACAATGCCCGTATAACCGCTGTGATTCGGTTTCCGTTGGGCCATTTTCTTTCTCCGACCAACTATCGACTCCCACAAGCCCACCTTTGCGAAACCATTGCGCCATCACATACACATAATCATCCCATCGTGAATCAATTGCTTTTCAGCGAGTAGCTATTATTTGTATTTGAAGCGGAAGGATGAATAATAGATTAAGTGAAGAAGAAGTGTGTGTATGTTTTCTTTTTAGATCCGACTCCAATATAGTGATGGTAATACTTTTTTCTCATTTATATATCACTTTTTTTTATTCTACTTATTGTCTCATTTTCATTTTAATTAGTTTTTTCTAATAACTTTATTCTAGTATATTCTTGTTTGACCTTTAATTTATAGCATCTATTAATCTTTACTTTAAAACTCATTTATTTCAAAAACTCTATTTTTTCAAATATAAAATAAAACCCCCCTTTTATTTCCTTTCTTAATTTTTTTTATCTATTTTAATTCACTTAACCATTATTTTATTTAAAACATGATGTTTATAATTAAGGATTGGTTTTTAGGTTGCTATAGAGATCCAAGATCATTTGAGTAACGACAATGTATTTAGAATGTGTACAGTATTAATCTTTTGTTTAAATCTTTTGTACCGACAATGTAACGATAATTTATTTGTTTTTATTTATTTAATTTTTTAATCTTTTGTTTAAATTTTGTTTATTACTTTTTATTGTTATGTTTTATTTACAATAGTATAAGTACTTGATTTAAGTAGTTTTTATGTCTGTGTTTGATGATGTTGTTTGATTTATTATTACACTGCGATTTCAGAGTTTAAATTCAATATAGTTTTAAAAAATCGTTTGGACGCATAGATTTAGTTGCTCGGATTCTTATAGAGTTGATTCCTACATGAATCCACTTTAAGTTAGTTTAGAGCTAAATTCAGTTGCTTTCGATTTCAGTATTTTCAGTCCTGTGGCTTACTCATGGGTCTTCTTACATTGAAATCTTTTCTTTTTGCGTGCTCACATTTACTTGTCTGCATTTAAATTACCCTCAAGTCACTTCAAACCATTTTCATAACTAAAATCAGAAGAAAAAGATTACCCTGGATGGAATATCCAGTTGTAATCCCGAATATTAGGCCCAAGTTGTAAGAGCTTGTAAGCCCTATGTATTCATCTTCTCTTCAAAACGCTCCAATATTCAAATCATTTTCATAAGTGAATATGAAGAAAAAAATTACCTGGATGAAATATCCAGTCGTAATCCCGAATATTAGGCCCAAGTTGTAAGAGCTTGTAAGCCCTATGTATTCATCTTCTCTTCAAAACGCTCCAATATTCAAATCATTTTCATAAGTGAATATGAAGAAAAAAATTACCTGGATGAAATATCCAGTCGTAATCCCGAATATTAGGCACAAGTTGTAAGAGCTTGCAAGCCCTATGTATTCGTCTTCTCTTCAAAATGCTCCAATATTCAAATCATTTTCATAAGTGAATCTGAAGAAAAAGATTACCTGGATGAAATATCCAGTCGTAATCCTGAATATTAGGCCCAAAGTTGTAAGAGCTTGTAAGTCCTATGTATTCGTCTTCTCTTTAAAACACTCCAATATTTAAATCATTTTCATAAGTGAATCTGAAGAAAAAGATTACCTGGATGAAATATTCAGTCGTAAATCTGAATATTAGGCTCAAGTTGTAAGAGCTTGTAAGCCCTATGTATTCGTCTTCTCTTCAAAACACTTGTAAATATTCAAAACTCTTGTATCAATAAAATTGAAAGAAAAATATTACCTGGATGAAAGGTCCAGACGTAATCTCGAGTATTAGACCCAAATTTTAAGAGCTTGCAAGTCATAAATACTCATCTTTCAAGCCCAAAAAAATATTCAACCAATCAAACTCTTTTTTCTCCGTCGTGCGATCGATCAGGAAAACCTTTTCATAAACGAAAGAAATATTGTCTTAAGGTGATGTAAAGCAATGCTTCGTCCATAATTGTTGAGTTGAGATAAGTGACGTCTTTCTGAATGTTGATTTATAAATCCATTCAATGTATGATATACGTCATCTCCTTATCTGTTTTGGGTAAAATAATGTTCTTTGTCGATTAATACAATATAAATTTCACTAAAATCGACCAACAAACAAACATTTTCTACCCAGAACTATGTAAGCCTAGAATTCTCTATTTCACCCGGAGATACGTAGGAGCGGGATTGCAAAATCTTGTCAGGCCCATTAATAAAAAATCTTTTTTAGTCCTTTGACCCCATAAGAATAAAAACCTCTTGATGTTCTTTCTCATTAACAAAATTCAAAAACATTTCTCTTCTCTCTTTTTCTATCCCAAATAAGTTGAAGATCATAAACTGACATGAGCTAATATTCAAATCGAAACTAACTAAACGATTCCCATTGAGTACGACAGATGTGAGGGGTGCTAATACCTTCCCCATGTGTAACCGACTCCCGAACCCTGACATTGGTTGCGATGACCATATCTTATCCTTTCTCTTAGGGGTTTTATCAATATTTTCCCTTTCCCTCTGTGGGAACAAATAAAGTTTGGTGGCGACTCTGTTCAGTCCATCCCGTGAGCGTGCGATTGCGCTTCACTAGGTCGTGTTCTCATTTTTCGAGTTGCGGCACACGATATCACATGCACACACACAATAAAATTATATGACATAAATGTGCAAATAATAATCATGAACAACATGTATTCATCACAAAAGAATCGAAAAGTAAACGTGCGTGTAAAATTAAATGCAACGCGAGGATGTGCAATATAAAGCTGCCAACACATAGTTTAAATCTAATTTAAATGCAACAAAATTGAAATGTCGCGTTGTCATACCCTAAATTTTACTTTAAGTTTTTCACTCACATCAGCATAGTATAATTAGTCCATTTTGTCGTGCATTTCATCGGTTAAAAGCATGCATCGTGGTTTAGATGAAAAGTCATGATTTCTGGCATTCCATCTAGTCCTAATGACATTCATTCAATCATTTTGTTTGATTAAGAAGTCAAAGGAATCGATTTCTCAATCTTAGTACATCATTCATTCAGTTGTATCTTGTTTCAGAGGTTTAGAGGGTGACAATCAACAGTATTGTCATCATACGAATCTTTGTAGGGTTTAATGTGTAATTGAGAATCATAAGTTAATGGTCCAAGAGTGATTCATTTACATCTGATTGTCTGTTCACGATTTATTTAGTCAGCAATTCAATTCATTTACAAAACGTTTTCATTTTATACTTGTCATATCATGTATTTTGTTTCACATAACACTTAAAATGTCAATTGAAATAATTTTTTGGATCTACAGACATACCGGTCGAATTGTTTCTCAATCGTACATCGAACTAGCAAGCGGAAAATTTCAAAAATGAGCTTGCAGAAGTCAGTTTTATTAATCTACGGTTCACGTAGTTTAACTTGGTGTACTCGTTTTAATCTTTCGACTACTTTTTCGATCGCATTTTGATCACCATGAGCCTTTTAACCAATCGTATTCTATTTCAAAGTTTGATCAAAAACCGTATGTTTCTCAAAAATTTATTTTACGCTGATCATTTTGACACGTTCAATTTATTTTTTCCGGACATTTTTATGTCCTATTTGTATTCATTTTCGATCCGTTTATTTTCATTTCTTAGTCAAAATAATCAGAACAATTAATTAGAATTAATCAGGTTTTTTAGTTTGATTTTTGTTTGATTTTATTTGTTTATCTATCTTTTTTAATTTAATTATGAAACCTCTTTAATAAATAAATTTAATAAAGAAAAAAATATCTCTCTCCCTCCTATCAAGAGCCAACACATGTCCCAAATTGGTGGAGGCAAAGAAAAATAACATGTCTCATTCTCTAAAAAAAATACTTTACTCTCATACACCCACACATAGCCAATAAAAAGAGAGAGATGACTAAGAAATTGGAAAACAAATCTCTCTATGAAACACAAAACGGAGAAGAAGACTCTCAAACTCCTCACTACAAAACATCATCACCATCATTTTCAAACCATCCATCACTATATTAACCGAACCACCCTTGCTACTCATAAAAACCTCACTAACCCATCTTCTTCATTTTTTCACCACAAACCTCTCCTTCTTCCAAAACATCAAAATCGATCCACCATTATGCAACAAGAACAAGAAATCTCGCCATTTTATTTCTCCTTCAAACTCCCTTCATAAACTCAAAATCACCATTAACTAACAAGAATAACACAATATTATTGCTTCCACAATTAACACCCACAGCCTTTCGACGCCATTTTTTCGACACCACCACTTTGATTCACCAACTTTCATCTTTTACGCAACCTTATAAAAAAACTCATCTTCCCTTCCATCTTATTCAACCAACAAAGCATCACCATCGGTCCACCATTAAATCGCGTCAACATAAACCTCCCTCTGATCTGCACTCAACAACCGTGCCCATTAACACCCAATCACCGCAACATAATTGAATCGTCGTCATAAACGAGAACGAGAGAGATCTGAGCTTTTTTTCCTTGATTGTTTCTTATGTTTTTGATGTGTTTGATATTTGATTGAGAGAGGTAAATTGACTTGATAAGTGACGAGTTATTATTGATGGTTTTTTTTAAAAATTGTTGTTTTGTTGATTGTTGTAGATGGAATATGGCATGATTGAAGAAGATTGATTTTGATTGTTTTACTTTTTTACACTCCCCATGCCACATGTCAAACGAGGTGGTTGTTGTTTTTAGATAAAATATATAAGACAAAAGTTGAGGAGAAGTGTGGTCCGATCCACTTTGTTTTTTAATTTTATTGTTATTTTATTTATTTATTATTTATATCTATTATTACTATCATTATATTATTTATTATTATTATTATTATTATTATATTATCGTCATTATTATTATTATTATTCTATTAAACATCATTATTATTATTATTTATTATGTTTATAATTATTTTATTATTATCATTATTAATGTCTACTAATTACTAACCATCCTTATTTGATTATTATTATCATTGTTATTATTTTTGTTTATTATTATTATTATTAATTATTAATTATTGTTTTTAATTATTATTATTATTTATTGTTAATTATTATTATTTCTAATTATTATTTATTATTATTGTTTATTATTGTTGTTATATATTATTTAATTAATTAATTAGTTTATTTTAAAATTGTTATGAAAAAAATGATTTATTTTGTCCCATTGACTTTTCATAGATGCGATGCAATTTCAAAGTTAAAAATTATTATTATTTCTAATTATTATTTATTATTGTTATTATATATTAATTAATTAATTAATTAGTTTATTTTAAAATTGTTATGAAAAGAATGATTTATTTTGTCTCATCGATTTTTCATAGATGCGATGCAATTTCAAAGTTAAAAATTCAAATTAACTTTAGAAAATTTGCTCAAACACATAGAGTCTTGTTGACCGGTCTTAGGTAGGGTGATTCCTACATGAATCGTCTTATGATTGCTTAGCATAACGCTAAATTATTTTAGGTTGATTTTTTTTTGTCACTTAAATAATCGTTTTTCCACAGATGTCTTGTAATTCGGAGTTATAAATTCAATTTAACTTCAGAAATTGCTTTAGTACATAGAGTCTTGTTGACTGACCTCAAATAGGGTGATTCCTACATGAATTGTTTTACGAATATTTAACATATCACTAAATTATATAGTTCAAACTTCTGATTTTATTTTGAGTCTCTTGGCTTTCTATTGGGCCTTCTTACAACGAGATTTTTTATTTTACAATTGTCTTTTGAGATTTTATTATTATTATTATTATACTATATCCGCATTCAGAAAATTGTACCCCTATTCCTATAATATGTAAATAAGTTTATCGCTTTTTATTTTATTATACTAATTGATTGTTAACTCAAGATTAAAATCAACACTTTCAAAAAAGAACAAAAAACAAATACTCGATCCAACGTCGAGCAATTTTCCAAATCAGAACCATTTACACTATCCACTTCTCTATCATTTTTAAAATGCTCAAATCATTCCATCCCATTTCAATTCAACGCAAATAATAAAAACCTTGATCAATATCGAGTGCCTTTTCCCTAATCAAATCCAAATTACTTAATCATACTTAGACACCTTTTGAAAAGGGTGAAAATGGAGATGGTCTAGAGCCATCGATTCCTCTCCTTAATTACTTGGATACGGGTAGCCTTACTCAGCCATTCGAGAAATTGTCATTTGTTAAAAAAAATTATGACCCCCGCCACATCCAAACTATTTTCATAATCAAACCTTAAGTCAAACTCATTTTTGTAACAAACTCGGATGAAAAAGGAGGTGGTATGGAGCCTTCTATTCCCTTCCTCGAGTACTTGGATACGAGTAGCCTTACTCAGCCATTCAATATTTATTGTCCGTCCAAAATACATTAACCTTATTTAAATCCTTTTGCAATTTAGGATGAAAAAGGAGATGGTCTAGATCATTCTATTCCTCTTCTCGAGTACTTGGATATGAGTAGCCTTACTCGGCCATTCGAGTAATCGTCATCCAACAAAACACTCAACAAATCAAACTTATTTTCCGCCCTTGCGTGACATCGAAAGCCTTTTCATAAATGAGTATGCTTTATCCATATTGACGTGAAACAAACAAAGACTTCAGCCTCTAAGAGCGAGCAACAAGTAAATGTTTAATCACTAGATATTTCTAAAGGATCACTCCTTAAAAACAATCAATTCAGTAGTTCTCTTTTAGTAAAATTAAGTAGCCTTAAGTTCTCAATAGCACTTGGATATACATATGAGCATAATTGAGAAATCTTGTCAGGCACCCCTTTAATAAATAACATTTTCCTTTCTTTCTTTTTCTCGCTTAGTAAGTACAAGATCATAATTAACATCACGCTAACACTCTATTGCAAATCTAACTAAGTGGTTTCCATTGAGTACAACAAATGTGAAGGGTACTAATACCTTCCTCCTGCATAACCGACTCCCGAACCCGAATTTGGTTGTGACGACCATTTTATTTTTGTCCTGTTGGTTTTATCGATATTTTCACTTTCCTTCTTTGGAATAAATAAAGTTTGGTGGTGACTCTGTTCGAACATCTTTTCTGTGAACGTGTGAGTGCCTCGTGAAGGATTGCATTTTTTAAGATGTGACAACTGATGACTTTTTGGGGGACATAACTCCATGCAAGAGATAGTAAAGTCTAGCTTAGTTTATTTTGTGTGGAGTGTTACCTTTGTTGATTTACTTTCTTCCATCTTCTTTTGTTGTTATCTCATTATGTTGTTAATGCATGTTATCTATTGTGTTCCATTGGTATCATTGGGGTTCTCTGATTATTGACACTTTATGAGATAGGCTCTTTACCCGAGTCTGAGAAAATCTTAGGATTAAGATGATGGTTGTGTATTATTGGACCGCGATGAGATTTCATCGTTGGGAAAATACGAAGGCCTAACCTATAATAGATTCTCTTGAAAATGTTATTGTCCGACGAGCCTTCGTCATGGAAATAATGTTTTCAAGTTGGATCGATGACTCTAGGGACCTTTCAAAATATGTTCCATTTTTGGTGGTCATGTAGTGTTGACCTGTGAGACATCAGAGTCGTTGGGTTGATGAGAAAACCCCACTCAGATGAGATCCCTTGGAAGTATTATTGTCTTACGATTAGTCATTCTGGCGGTAATATTTCAACCTCGATTCATGATTCTGAGAACATTTTAGAACCTGTTTCATCTTTGGTGGTTGTGTAGTATTGGCCCGCTATGATCCTTCCTCATTAGGATAATACAAAGACCATGTCTATGCTAGATTATCTTGAAGATGTTATTGTCCGATAAGCCTTTGTCATGGCTGAAGCTACGCAAAAAATACACGAGTGCTTTGTATGCTCGAAGATACAACAGAGTCGTCATCGAACTTCATTTATTCCCGAAGGAAAGGGAAAACATCGATAAAACCCAGGGGAAGAGAAATGGATAAGGAATTAGGTTATGTAACGGGAACCATTTTGATTGTTCTTTGCTTGAATGAGTGTTATTATCTAAAGATTATTTGAAAATAATCTGAATAAAGGGGAAAGAAATGAGAAAAAGAATTTAATAATTAATGTGCTTACTGAGGATTGGAGGCTTCATGCCTACGTATCCTCATAATGCAATAAGTAAATCAGAGCTCCGTAGTTTATGGAACCAAGACGAAAAAGAAAGGAGCACTTGATAGAATTGGTGTTTAAACTCGACAAGAGATAAATGGTGTTTGAACTAAAGAGGATAATATAAATTATAGGAGTTGTTTAAAGTGAAAGAGTGAATTAATGTGATATAGACTTGGTGGATGTGGTGTTTGAATTGGATAATGGTGTTTAAACGAAATAGGGAACTTGGAATGGTGTTTAAACCGGATAATGGTGTTTAAACCGAAAAGAAACTTGAAGTGGTGTTTAAACCGAAAAGAAACTTGAAGTGGTGTTTAAACCAAATAGGTATTGAAGTGTGACATAAAATTGGTTAAGATGGTGTTTAAACCGAATATGTTATAGAAGTGGTGTTTGAACCAATGTATCATGATAATGGTGTTTAAACCAAAATGTTTACCATTGTGGTGTTTAAACCGGATAATTGTGTTTGAACCAAAAGGGTAACATGGGTGTAGTGTTTAAACCAAGGGTTGTGATAATGTGTAACACCTCAAAATTTGCCCTCCTCTCTTGGGACTAGCTTAGCATATTGCATTTCATTGTTTAGGGCATTAGGCATTTGCATGTTGCATATCGTGAGAGAATAAACAGGTCATCCTCCTAAGTCTTTCTCAGAAGATAGAGAGGTTAAGAGGTGCAAGCCTGAGGGTCTCATAAATTGATCATTAGCCATCTGAGGGTTGCTCTTCAATTAGGGTTTCTTGGTTCCTCAAGGAGGTTGAGTATTATCTTGGTTGAAATAGTACATCATCACCATCAAGGCTCATTGTTTATGCTCATGTTCTTTGGGATTAGGGTTTTGACCTCTGGTCAACCCTAATCAGTTGCATTCTACCAGTCAGGGTTTTGCAAGGAGATGAGGTCTTTATTGAGATGGAGATCATCATATGATTTTATTGAGCTTGTATAAGCTAGGGTTTCATTTTGGAGTTATTTCATCAAGTGGTTGAGGCTCAAAATCATCTGTGCATGTTCAAGTCATCTGTCAACCATAAAAGTCAACAGAAAGTCAACTGAGGGCTAGGAGGTGGAGAAATGAGTTTCAACATCTCATTCATGTTCAAAGGGGGCTTATTCATCATGACAAATGCATATCTTGAAGAATTTGCAGTCAAGTCAAAAGTTTCCAAAAATGGAAAGTGACCTATAATTGAAAGTTTCCAGAAATGGAAAGTTTTTTGTTTAAATTCAACTTGATCTTATGTCATCAAAGAAGATTCAAATGAATTTTTGTCCAACATGGAAGTTGAAGATATCTCTCTCCCATTTCCAAAAAGTCCAAGATCATGAATTTATGATGTATGGTTGAGGAGATATGATCCAATCATTGCCAAGTGTGCATGGGATTTCAAATGAGCATAACTTTTGACTCATAATTCCAAATTGAGTGCTCCTTTTTGCCGAATTCTTGTCATGACATATATTTTCCAAGTCATTCATGGCATTGCATGAAATTTCATCATGTGATCATGTGCTAATTCAAGTGCATTTTGGAGGGAAATTGAGAAATTCAAATTTGGTGCATTGCATGAGTGAAAGTCCACTTGCATTATGTTTATGAGTTGGTTTTAAGTGAATGTGAGCATTTGCATGCTACTATTCACGTGGTGCATGGCCATGATACATCATTTTTCGTTTTTTTGCATTTCATTCCAATTATCACTAATCCTAATTAACCATTACAAATTAGGATTAGCATGGTAATTAACATGGCATATAAATAGTAAATTATAACAGAATTTCAAGAGGTTAATCACAATTCACCATTTCTAGATCTAACTTCTTTTTCCCTCCAAAATTTCTCTTCATCCAAATTCAAATTTCTTCCACATAAGCCTTTGATTTTCTTCCATATTCTTGTTCTCTGGTACTGATTTAGTGTAGATCAAGCATTGGATCGTCAAATTTGGACAAGATTTGTGTGGTGCAAGTTCAAGAACACAAGTATGGAAGTTCAGATTTGAGCAAGATCTAAGCTACTACAAGCTCCAATTATTGCATAAAGCTTCTAAACATCATCTCAAGAGTAGATCTGCAGCTTGCAAGGCCTTGAATCCATAGATTTCAGCAACTGCTCTTCAAGAGGTAGGTTTTTCGATCCTCTTAATTGTTGATTTTATGTGCATGATCTTGTAGTTCTTCTCTTGCTGATCAATCTGATATAAATTTCGTGGAATTTGGTTGAGAAATGGCTGAGATATGTTGAATTAAAGTTTGATGTTCATAAATGTTTTTGATCGATTCTCATGATTGATGATGAATTAGGTTTAGTTATTGATTGATCTGTAATGTACGTAGCATGAGCTTCCTAATGATGTACGATTTGCCTGTTTCTAGAAATTTTTGTGAAGCACGTACATTGTAGCTCCGCCGTCTTCGCGAAGAAGACGGTGGAAACCACCACGCACCATACGCGTATCATACGCGTACCATACGCGTATCATACGCGTACGAGCACCATACGCGTACCATACGCGTATCACCTGCTAGGGCTTGTCTGGTTCAGCGCGTGTACACGCTTCGATTCCTGCCTAAGCCACTTTTTTCAAATTAATTCATATTTTTACTTTTCCCTCCTTATTTCATGCTACATGTCCATTTTGATTTTTTATTTCTTTCATCAACTTAGAAAAATCATATCTAATTGAAAAATGCATCAATTAATCCCCAATTTTTTGCACAATGATCCTCTGTTTGTCTATTATTTTTTGATGATGATTTCAAAAATTTTGCATGGCTGGATTTCTGTTTATGCTATAATCTTTGATCATGTATCCATTTGTGACCTTGCCTTATTCATCTTGTTGTGAAATGCTTGATATTGATCCAAATTGCTTGAAATTTTGCATGATGCTTCTGGACATGTTGCTGGACCTTTGAGAATTGATTGTGCATTTTTCCCATTTACCATTTCTGTTTTATGCCTATGTTTGCATGGTGTGACAGTTTGTGTCACACATTTGATTGTCTTGCTTATGCAATTTAATTTCCATGCCAAATGATCTTGGATGCTTCTGATTTTTTGTATGTTGATCATGTTGAATGTGTTGAATGCTCATGAATTCTTCCAGAATTATTTGAATCATTTCTGTTTTGTTTTGGAATTTTCATTCATGATGTTCATATATGAGCTTTGAAATTGTCTTTGGCTTCTCTTGCTTGATACATAGCCTTGCTTGATGATTTTTTCATGAGCCTTTTTAGGACATGTTAATATGTGTTTGAAGTTGCATTGTGTTGGATTTCAGCTCATGTTTTGAATTTTTTCTTCATCTTTGACCCTAGGCTTTGACCTAGTGGTTTGTTGCTTACATATGAGCTTTGAATTTCAGGTTTAAGCATCCAAGTTCCATGGTTGATGATGCTTCATCATTTGGATGTTGATATTTGCCTTTGATTGCTAACACTTGCTGTTTTGTAGGTTGATGATAACTCATTTGAGTTTGCCTTATGGCTTTTGTGTTGTACATTGGAAATAATCTGTTGGTTATTAACTGTTGTCTGTTTGCCTGAAAGTTGTACTGATTGATTTAGTTGTTTCCACATGTACCTAAGTTGCTTTAAGTTCATTTGAACTTTGATTTGCTTTTGCTTGTGGTTGGCATACCACTTAGGTATAATCTCTAATCTTCACGTAGTCTGGAAGACCTGTCATGTTACTTTGGTAGGCACCTGTCTGAAGCCCTCCTTAAGAGGCAATGTTTGTGGATGTTTAATTTTGTGCTAAGCAGGAAAAGACCTCTTAAGAGGCAATTGGCAGATAAAAGGGATGTGCAATCCATCCCCTGCTATTCAGTTGTGTCATTCACTTTGCTCACACCAGGTGTTGATGCAATTTGAATAAGAACCCAAGATCTTGTTGTGTCGTTCATGTGGAGAAGAGTTCCTACATTCTGAACTCCCACACTTTCTATTTGATTCAAGCTCTCCCAGGCCAGGGATAAGAGCTATGAGGCATAACCCTCATCTCCATTTCATCTGCTTCACCCTAACTCTCAATGTTAGGGTTAAGAGCTAAAAACACCCATTCCAGTTGGCTTGTTTCTACAGCCTAGCCTTGTATGAGCCACTTGTTTGCATATAGTGTGTGTGCTTGCTCTCTTGTGAATGCTTGTGTGTTGTTTATCTGCTGTTTCAACTTGCTGTCTGTGTGAGTTAGGATTTGTTCAGATACCTCAACCTAGGACTATTGCGGATTGCATGACAACCTTTAGGCTCGAGTCAGTCTCCCTCTTAGTTGTTATTTCCCAGTCTCTGGTTTAGGATAGAAGTTTCTCCCCTGTTAAGGGGAACTACGTTGCCCTGATCCTCATACCAGATGAGGTACGTTGGCAGGAGATCATGCGAGATCTCTTCGGGCACCCTTTTTCTTTTTGTGTGTGTTTGCTTGACAGTTATTAGGCTCGAGTTCCATACTCCCTTTTAGCTTGTCTGTTTGTTAACCTCTTGTGTGTGAGTGAGGAGTCTGACGTAAGTTCAGCGATTGGCAGTCGGTTTCCATGTCTGTTTCTTTGTTTGGAGTCTGACATAAGTCCAGCGATTGGCAGTTGGTTTCCTGTATGGGTGTGTGTTTGTTGGTTCGGAGTCTGATGTAAGTCCAGCGATTGGCATTCGGTTTCCATGTTTGCCTGTTTGTGTGGAGTCTAACGTAAGTCCAGCGATTGGCAGTCGGTTTCCTGTTTGTGTTTTGTTTGGCGTGCGTTAGCCGAACTACGGTAGCTCTGATTCTCATTCCAGATGAGATACGTAGGCATAGGATGCGATATCCTAGCGAGCCCGTTCCCCTCTTCTTCAATCTGTGTTTCTTATTCCAGTATGCGTGCATTCTTTTTGAGCAGTTATTTAGCAACCTTATTCTATTCTTTTGAGCGTGGATCCCATCGAGTACGACGGACGTGAGGGGGTGCTAATACCTTCCCCTTGCGTAACCGACTCCCGATCCTTGCATCTCCGGTCGCAAGACCATTTCCTTTCCAGGTTTACTTCGAGCGTTTCCTTTCCCTCTTTTGGGATAAATAACACACGGTGGCGGCTCTGTTTGTTTTGTTTTGCCCGCCGGTTGTTTTTCGCGGATGCGATAGCTGGCGACTCTGCTGGGGACAACAGAAGTTGACCTCTTGCTGGTCCATCTTCCCTAAGCGAGTCACTCCTAGCGTTCTCTAGGATAGTTTAGGTTGCTTGTGTTGCTCTATTTATTGCATTTATGATTATTATGTTGTGTATATATTTGCATAAATGTTTGCATGCATCATACTATCATCGTGTTGTCTTCTGTACAGGTGGTTCCTCTGATTTTGGGGGGGGGGGGGGTGTTCTGAGTGGGGCTAAAACCCAGGCCCGAGTATACACCTAGGATTAGTGTGGTCTCATGTTGCCTCTCATGTTAAGTCAACATGTTTTGGGCGACGCAACATACCACAAGCCGGACGAGGTTCTTTTGAGGAAGCTCTTCCTTTGTGGAGTATCCACTTTGGTTGAGTCACTTCATCTGAGCTGTTGACTTCGGTGACCGTTCATTCCCGAATCTTTGGTTTAGACGATCTTAAGAGAGTTGCAGCGGCACACCCGAAAGGGCAAACCCGTTGAGTATCTTTGCCCGATTGTCGAGACCATTATCTGCCTTAGGATGACCTGATTAGAATTCACCTGTGAGGGGAGGGTTGATTCTTACAGATGCATGTTCTGATGGTGACTAATGGTTCAGTTATTGATCAGAGTTCTATTTATAAGTTGGATTTATGGATTTATTTCTGAGACGCCGGAGTTCTGTCCGTGGTATTTATCAGTGGGGATCCGTTTATTTCAGGATTTCCTGGGTTGGTGCAAATGATTTTGTGGTTATTAGTTCAGTGATTTCCCAGTGATGATGGTGATATATCCTTCAGTTCCGTTTATTTCGGAACTCCTGAGTGGGATTTGTGGTTACTCAGTACCTCAGATGGTTGTGATCAGTTCAGAGACCGGAATCCAGTATAGTGGTTGTTCAGATGACTTGGAGGATGGCACAGTGCACTGCATTCATACATCAGCACCATTCATATTTTGCATTTATCTGCATCTAACTCATGTTTACCCATATGCAGGGGACATTCTGGATTGAGATCCTGGTTGAGGGACTTCTTTGTTCCAGACATGAGGACCGGCTTGAAAGATGACGTCGTCTACAGTTTCGTCGACCTAGAGATTGGTGTGCTGAGAGATATGATAACATTGATTACACCTGACCATGTGGGGTTGTTCCGTGAGGCATACGGTGGTATTCTGAAGTTGGTTTTCAGGCTCACAGACAGTGATAGGAGCGTCATCCATACTCTTCTCCAGTTTTATGACCCAGGCTTGAGGTGCTTTGTTTTCCCAGATTACCTATTGGGGCCTTTGATGGAAGATTATGCCAGTATCCTGGGTCTTCAGATCAGAGATCAGATTCCTTTCTATACCACTAAGGGGGAACCTGATGTTGCTGAGATCTCTCGTGCTCTTTATTTGAGCCCGGAAATGACCAAGGGGGGTTTGAAGGAGAAGGGAAAGTTACTTGGTTTTTATCTGAGTTTCTTGGAGGCTAAAGCCAAAGAGCATGTTGTTTTGGGTAATTGGAGGACCGTTTGTGCTTTGATTGCTGTGAGCATCTATGGGATCATCATGTTCCCTAATCAGAAGAACTTTGTGGACATTAATGTCGTCCGGTTGTTTATGCAGAGGAATCCTATTCCTACTCTGGTTGGGGATGTTTATTACTCGGTCCATAATCGGAACGAGAAGCGGCATGGGGGATTAATCTGATGTTGTGCTCAGCTGTTGTACAAATGGTTCATGGGGTATTTGCCTTCCAGGGGTGCCTTTGTCTTTCTTGACCCTACTGTCAAGTGGTCAGTCAGGTTGATGGGTTTGCGGGCCAAGGACATAGCTTGGACTCACAATGGTATGGCTGGACGAGATTTCATTTACAGTTGTGGGAGTCTTCCCAATGTACCTCTTATAGGAGTTCAAGGTTGCATTAATTACAACCCGGTGCTTCTTAGGAGACAGATGGGATTTGCTGTGGAGGGTCCTC
Organism: Lathyrus oleraceus; assembly: GCF_024323335.1. Taxonomy (NCBI): domain Eukaryota; kingdom Viridiplantae; phylum Streptophyta; class Magnoliopsida; order Fabales; family Fabaceae; genus Lathyrus; species Lathyrus oleraceus. The sequence continues at coordinate 364,895,087 of NC_066583.1, forward strand.
CTCTTGGACGAGAGATTCAGGAGTCTTTCTACTTCCCAATTGAGGGTAATCAGACAAAGTTGAGGCAAGTGTCTGATGAGTGGCGTGACATTCAGAGAAAGGGCAAGGTTCCTTTTGGCAAGGTTAACAGCAGGTCTTTTCCTCCATTCGATGATTGGCTTAGGAAGAGGATTGAGCTCACACATCTACCATTTCCTGGAGGTAATCCTTGGTGTCCATTGATTGAGGGGCCGCGTTCTTCTGTCAGCATAGAAGAATTTCTTGAGATGAAGAAGGCCAGAGATCAGCTGCAAGCCGAGAAGACTGAATTGGAGATGAGTGTTGCTAGGATTCAGATGGCTAATCAGGAGATCAAAAGGAGAATAGAAGATCAGGATAAGAGACATGCCATTGAGGTGAAGCGCTTTGAGATAGACACCGCTTATTATCAAAAGGTCAGCCAAGCTTTGGAGTCATCTACAAAGGAGCATGACATTACTAAGGAGAAGTTGGCCAGAGCTTTGGGAGTCATTGAAGATGAGAAGAAGAGGCAAATCCTTGTGAAGAATCAGAGAGATGCCAGAGTCAGAGTCCTTATCGCCGAGTGGGAAGCAAAGCTGAAGATTAAGGAAGAAAAGAACGTGAAGATTATTGCTGAGAGAGATCACTATCTTGCTGAGATGGATCATTACTTCCGACAGATGAAGATTCACCAGAAGGAGATAGGGAGATTACAGTAGGAGAACACTGAGCTTAGGTTCGCGGTGAAGTTTACCAGGATGGTTGATGACGCAGAGCCCTCTGGGGGACCTCCTTTGGTGTAGACTTTTGTTATCGTGTTGGATTACCGTCAGGCCCGTCGACGGAATTCACTTGCTTGTATTTTCTTTCTGTTTCTGGAGAATTGTATTTGATTTGTATCAGACTTGACGTATGACTCTCGCACATATGGTGCACTTTTGATATGCAATGGTTGTTTTCATTCAGTGATTGGTCTTTAAGCTTTATTTGCTTTGCCATTGCTTCACACACATAGCACACACATGGTTGGGTGATTTCTTTGCTAAATCATATATCTCTGCTCTGTATGTCAGAATCAATCGAGGAATGTCAGAATGTTGCTGTCAAATTATTATCTGTCTCGATGAAACCGGGATCGAAAGACAGATTGTTCCTCATATGGATAGACATTGCATTCATGCATGAATCATAATAACTTATCTTCTATTTTGCAGGTGTCAGTTTCTAACGTGCTTGATTGTTTCAGGAATCATTGCTCGTGTGCGTAGAATCATTCCCTTGCACGTAACACGTCCACACAGATACTTTACCAGACGCAACACACCTAGGCTGATGGATCTACCCAACGCAGATATTCTCGAATTGAAGGAGAAAATGAACGAACTGATCAATGTCATGCAAGGGTTTACCGTGGGGAAAAAAGCACTTGCAGATAAAGTAGAGAAGCTCGAGCGGGCTTCAGCTGCTAATAGTGGTATCAATCTAGAGGGTATCTCCAATCATGGCCTTGGTGGTTCCAGGGATGGACGAGATCTCGGAAAAAGGACAACTGCTGGTGTAGTGACTAATAATGCTGGTGGTTTTGGTGTTGCCACAGGCGGTGGACCGGATCTGATGGGTAACAATTTAAAGGACAACTTGTTTCCTCCTTTCTTCGGGGCCGAGGAAGATAGAAAAGAAGACCAATTATCCGTGCTTAATGAGCAGTTCGGTCAATACGGCGTCCAACCACCAAATAAGGAGATTCAGGTGCTGGCGGAGAAAATCAGGGCTCTAGAGAGTTATGCTACTCCAGGGGTTGTTAATATGTCAAATATGGGGCTGGTTGAGGGGATTGTGATCCCACAAAAGTTCAAAGCGCCCGCATTTGACAAATACAATGGGAGTTCTTGCCCGGAAACTCATCTCCAAGCTTTCGTCCGAAAGATTTCTGCTTATACAATGGACCAGAAGCTATGGATGTACTTCTTCCAGGACAGTCTGTCTGGGGGGTCTTTGGAATGGTACACCAAGCTAAGGTCGTCTGATATCAAGAGCTGGCAGGATCTTGGGGACGCTTTCTTTAAACAATACCAGTTTAATGCTGACATGGCTCCTAGTCGTACCCAACTGCAGGGTATGTCTCAGAAGCCTAATGAGGGGTTTAAGGAATATGCACAGAGGTGGAGGGAGCTGGCTTCCCGAGTCCAACCTCCGTTGGTGGATAGAGAAATGTCAGATCTGTTTATGGGTACCCTTCAGGGGACCTTTGCTGAAAGAATGGTTGGATGCCTGGTTACCAACTTTGCTGATATAGTGGTGGCCGGAGAAAGAATTGAAAGTTGGTTAAAGATGGGAAAGATACAGGGTGGTGCTTCGTCGTCTGGATCGAAGAAGCCCTTTGGAAATGGTCAGAGAAAAAAGGAGGGTGATACCAGTGCAGTGTATGCTCAGAGGGGGTAGAGTAGGGATCGTTACTACCAGCACACTGCTGCGGTAACCATTCCTGCTGATAATCAACAACAGCAACAGCAACAACCGCAACAACAACGACAACCGTTTCAATAGAGACCGTAGAGGACCGGGTATCAAGTGAGAGGACGAATGACTGATCGTCAATTTGATAGGCCACCTGTAACCTACTCATTCCTGTTGAAGAAGTTGAAGGACTTGGGGTTGGTTCAGCTGAGAACTTTGGCTCCAATGAGACCCGACCAAAGGCCTCCCAGCTATGATGAGAACGCCAAGTGCGAATTCCACTCAGGTGCCCCTGGACACAACGTAGAAAATTGTAAAGCTTTTAAGCATGTGGTCCAGGACTTGGTGGATTCTAAGGCAATCAACTTTGCTCCATCTCCAAATGTGAACGCTAATCCCATGCCCGCGCATGGTCAAATGGGGGTGAATGCAATTTCTCAGGATGAGGGCCGAATATGGGTGACGGATGTGAGCCAGTTGAAGACTCCTTTGGCTGAGGTCAAGAGACAATTGTTGAAAAATGGGGTCTTTCCGGGCTGCGATGACTGTTGTGCTGCGTGCACCGTTGTTCCCGATGGGTGTGTATTATTGAGGGAGGCTGTCCAGAGGCTGATGGATGAGGGAAGCCTCAGATTTGAGAAAATTGATTCGGGGAAGGAAGATGTCTCCACCATAACCATTTACTTCGACCCGGTTGATTTGTCAACGCTGGCAGAGGCGGCTCCAGTTACTATCACGGTACCTGGGCCTATTCCTTATGACAAAGATGACGTCGTGCCGTGGCATTATGGTGGAGAAGTATATTGTAATGGGGAGAAGTTGGAGGATCAGGCTGCAAGTGAAACCACCGTTTCAAAGGTGGATAAGGCCGGACCCAGTGGTTTCACTCGCAGTGGAAGGTTGTTTGCACCTGGTGCTTTGAGGAATGGGGATGGAGAGAGAGAAAAGAAAGATAAGGCCGAGGCTTTAGCCAGGGCGAGAGGGAAGCAGGTGGTAAATGAGGGTACTCCTGTGGTGACACCGGCGCCTGGTGGGTCGGAGAAAGAACTTGATGATGAAGCTGAAGAATTTCTGAGAATCATCAAGAAGTCAGAGTACAAGCTTGTTGACCATCTGCAGCAAACACCATCTAAGATCTCAATTCTGTCATTATTGCTGAGCTCCGAGGGGCATAGAGAGGCTTTGCTGAAAATCCTGAAGAGAGCCTATGTTCCCTAGGAGATAACCATCAATCAGTTGGAGACGGTGGTGTCAAACGTCAATGCCAGCCATGGGCTGGGTTTCACTGACTTTGATCTAACTGTGGATGAGCGGAATCATAATCGGGCTTTACACATTGCTATGGAGTGTAAAGGAGCCGTGCTTTCGCACGTGTTGGTTGATACCGGCTCCTCTTTAAATGTGTTGCCAAAGAAAGCCCTGGCGAAGCTGGACTGTGAAGGGTTAATCTTGACACCCACGGACCTGATAGTGAGAGCTTTTGACGGCTCAAAGCGGGTTGTGTTTGGAGAAGTGGAGCTCCCGGTGAAGATTGGGCCTGAGGTGTTTAAGTCCGTATTTTATGTCATGGATATTCAGCCGGCATACAGTTGCCTGTTGGGTCGCCCATGGATCCATGCTGCTGGGGCAGTGACTTCGACTTTGCACCAGAAGCTGAAGTACATCTGGGACGGGCAGGTCGTCACCGTTTGTGGGGAGGAGGATATCTTCGTCAGCCACCTATCATCGTTCAAGTATGTTGAAATGGACGGTGAGATATGGGAAACGCCAAGTCAAGCATTCAAAACCGTCAAGGTGGAGAATGCTCTTTTTGCCAAAGAAGAGGAGAAACCGTCCATTTCTTCGTATAAACAGGCTGCTGAGGTGGTGAAGAATGGAGAAGCTCCGGGTTGGGGGAAGATGATGGACATCGCCGCCAAGAAAGACCGATTCAGGGTTGGTTATCAGCCGGGCCGAGGCTCGTCTGGACAGGGCAGAGGACGTCGTACGTCATTCACGTTTACCAGTGCTTGAATGCTGGATCCAAATCACATCTGTATGGTAGGTGAAGAAGTTGACAGTGACTGTGAGATAGGTCAATGGATAAAGCCGTGCGTACCAGGGATGGAAGTCCAGAACTGGAAGGCCGAAAAGATCATCACTGTCACTCTACGTGAAGAGTAATATTTCCTATTTTTCAATTTTGTCTGCATGAAAGCCATACGTTTTGCCCGAAACGTAATGGTTCAATGTAAGGGCCACCTCATGTTTTATTTTGCAATTTTTTGCATCATAAATAAAAGGATGTTTTTCAATTAAAAGCGGTGTTCCCTATTTTTCCTTTATTTTTGCAGTTTAATAAAAACAAAAATAAAATGGCAATGTTTTCATTTTCCTTTTTCAATTTGTCTCGCTCCGGTTCTAAAGCAATTCTTGAATCAACATTCATGTAGATGCGATCATTTGCCGGATCTCATTGATGACAATCTTGTTACACCCTCATATGACTTCGACAATCCGATCTATCATGCCGAAGAAGAAGGCGAAGAAGATTGTGAACTGCCTGAGGAATTAGCCAGATTGTTGAAACAAGAGGAGAAGGTGATTCAGCCGCACGAGGAGCAAGTTGAGGTTGTGAATCTGGGCACCGAGGAGGTCAGGAAGGAAGTGAAAGTTGGGGCTGCTTTGGAGGAAGGTGTCAAGAACAGAATGGTAGCCTTGCTGAAAGAGTATGTTGATATCTTCGCCTGGTCTTATCAAGATATGCCAAGGTTGGATACCGATATTGTTGCGCACAAGTTACCGTTGAGAGCAGATTGTCCTTTAGTGAAGCAGAAGTTGCGCAGAACTCGACCTGAGATGGCAATGAAAATTAAAGAGGAAGTGCAGAAGCAGTTGGATGCTGGTTTCCTAGCTGTCACTAATTATCCGCCTTGGGTCGCAAATATTGTGCCGGTGCCGAAAAAGGATGGGAATGTGAGAATGTGTGTGGACTACCGGGATTTGAACAGAGCTAGCCCGAAGGATGATTTCCCATTACCTCACATTGACGTGTTGGTAGACAATACAGCTCAGTTCTCGGTGTTTTCCTTCATGGATGGCTTTTCTGGCTATAATCAAATCAAAATGTCGCCAGATGATATGGAGAAACCAACGTTCATCACACCGTGGGGCACTTTCTGCTATAAGGTGATGCCATTTGGTCTCAAGAACGTCGGTGCTACTTATCAGAGGGCCATGGTGACTTTGTTTCATGATATGATTCATCATGAAATTGAATGTTATGTTGATGACATGATAGCAAAGTCCCAAACAGAAGAGGGGCATTTGGTAGATCTGGCCAAGTTGTTTGACCGGTTGAGACAATTCAGACTGAGGTTGAATCCGAACAAGTGCACTTTCGGAGTGCGGTCCGGTAAATTGCTGGGGTTTATTGTAAGCGAAAGAGGAATTGAGGGGGATCCTGCTAAAGTAAAAGCAATACAAGAAATGCCTGAACCGAGAACAGAGAAAGAGGTTTGTGGTTTCTTAGGTAGATTGAACTACATTTCACGGTTCATATCTCACCTAACAGCCACGTGTGAACCCATATTCAAGTTGTTGAGAAAAGATCAAACGGTCAGGTGGAATAGTGATTGCCAAGCGGCATTTGAAAAGATAAAAGAATATTTGCAGGAGCCTCCGATTCTGATGCCTCATGTGGAGGGACGACCGTTAATTCTGTATTTGACTGTCCTCGAGGGGTCTATGGGGTGTGTATTGGGGCAGCATGACGAGTCTGGTCGAAAAGAGCATGCCATATACTACCTTAGCAAAAAATTTACCGACTGTGAAACAAGATATTCACTGCTCGAGAAAACTTGTTGTGCTTTGGCTTGGGCTGCTCGCCGACTGAGACAGTATATGCTGGTTCATACCACTTTATTGATTTCCAAGATGGATCCAATCAAGTATATTTTTGAAAAGCCAGCATTGACCGGACGGGTTGTTAGATGGCAAATGATTTTGACGGAGTATGATATCCAGTATACCTCTCAGAAAGCAATCAAGGGGAGTGTATTGTCTGATTATCTCGCCCAGCAACCCATTGAGGATTATCAACCGATGAAGTTTGAGTTCCCTGATGAGGACATCATGTTTCTCAAATCGAAGGATTGTGAGGAACCAATCCCGGAGGAGGGGCCTGACCCTGAATTCGAATGGATTTTGATGTTTGATGGGGCCGTTAACGTGAATGGTAGCGGTGTTGGTGCTGTTTTGGTTACGCCGAAAGGATCTCACATTCCTTTTGCTGTCCGGCTAACATTTGAGTGCACCAACAACGTGGCTGAATACGAAGCTTGTATCTTGGGGATTGAAGAGGCGATCGATTTGAGGATCAAGAACCTTGTTATATATGGAGATTCAGCTTTGGTTGTGAACCAGGTTAACGGGAAATGGTATACGCATCAATCTCATTTAATTCCATATCGGGATTATACGAGGAGATTGTTGACGTTTTTCACCAAGGTAGTGTTGCATCATGTGCCTAGAGAAGAGAATCCTTTGGCAGATGCTTTGGCTACTCTGGCCGCCTTGATTAAGGTGCAGTGGTGGAATCAGTTCCCCAATGTTGAGGTGGGACGTTTGGATAGACTGACTTATATGTTTGCTATTGACACAGCGCCTGATGATGAGAAGCCGTGGTATTACGATATCAAGCGCTATTTGGAAACCCAATAGTATCCTGAGGGAGCATCCAAGAAGGACCGAAAGACTCTGCGGAGATTGACCATGGTGTTCTACTTGAATAAGGATGGGGTTTTGTACAAGAGAAATTTCGATTGGATTTTGCTCAGATGTGTTGATGATAAAGAAGCAAGCCAATTGATGAAAGAGGTTCACGAGGGGTCGTTCGGTACCCATGCCAGTGGGAATGCAATGGTGAAGAAGCTGCTGAGGGCAGGTTATTATTGGATGACAATGGAGGCCCAATGTTTCAATTTCGTGCGAAAATGTCATAAATGCCAGATTTATGCTGACAAGGTGCACGTGCCTCCAAATCCGTTGAGTTTGATGTCATCTCCGTGGCCGTTTGCTATGTGGGGCATTGATATGATCGGGAAGATTGAGCCTATGGCTTCGAATGGGCACCGGTTCATATTAGTGGCAATTGATTACTTCACCAAGTGGGTGGAAGCAGTCTCCTACGCAAATGTGACGAAACAGGTCGTTGCCAGATTCCTGAAGAGAGACATCATTTGCAGATATGGGGTTCCTGAGAGAATCATTACTGATAATGGTTCTAATCTCAACAATAAGATGATGGCAGAACTATGCCAGGAATTCAAGATCGAGCATCACAATTCTTCTCCTTATCGTCCGAAGATGAATGGGGCGGTTGAGGCAGCTAATAAGAATATAAAGAAGATTGTGCAGAAAATGGTCGTGGCCTATAAAGATTGGCATAAGATGTTGCCATTTGCCTTGCATGGGTACCGAACTTCAGTGCGTACATCTACTGGGGCAACGCCTTTCTCACTCGTGTATGGGATGGAAGCGGTGCTACCGGTTGAGGTTCAGATTCCTTCGCTGAGAGTCCTGATGGACGTGAAGTTGCAAGAGGCTGAATGGGTAAGGACTCGGTATGAAGAGTTGAGCCTGATTGAGGAAAAGAGGCTGGCGGCCATTTGTCATGGGCAGTTGTACCAGCAGCGAATGAAGCGTGCTTTTGACCGAAAGGTGCGACCTCGTGTGTATCACGTGGGGGATATGGTGCTGAAAAGGATCCTTCCTCCTCAGAACGATCGAAGGGGCAAGTGGACACCCAACTATGAAGGTCCATTCGTGGTCAAGAAGGTTTTCTCTGGCGGAGCCTTGTTGTTAACGACCATGGATGGTGAGGATTTTCCATCCCCTGTGAATGCGGACGCAGTTAAAAAATACTTCGTATAAAGAGACCCTCTAGACGAAAAGAATAAAATAGTCCAGGCAAAAATGGGCATCCCGGCGAACCAAGAAAAAATGATGAAAAGGTTCGGGCAAAAATTAGGGATAAAAAATGAAAAAAAATTGTACACCCGGCAAGTCGAAAACCTGAAAAGGCGGCTTGAGCAAAAAAGGGTATCCCGGTGGATCGAAAACCCGAAAGGGCGGTCCAGGCAAAAGAGGGATTGAAACGAACAACTACGTCTAGCATGATCGTTTGTGCTTGGGTTAAGACACATGGATAATCCCCGACAGGGATCAGTCGGAACCATCTTGTTCAGAAGGCCGATAGTGCGGAGAGTCTGAGGACATATGGGATGTAACCGAGTTGGAACTCGATGAGATCACGGTTTCACATTGCCATTAGGATAGGTTTTTCCTTTTGTGCGCGATTACCTCTTTTTAGGAATTACTTCCTTTGTATTGCTCAGTTTTTGAGCCACCTTTTTCAATCAATAAAATGCATATTCAGTCAAATAATTCATGTTTTTGTTTTCATTTCCGCTTTGATTGCAAAAACATCCGTTTATTGTGATAAATAATCTTTGCATTTTAAGACACACGGGTTCCTTCCGATGCATGTTCATAAGATTGAAAACCTGAAATCTTATTTGGAAGGTTGAGTGACTCAGGTGTTGAAATCTTGGCACGCCTGGGGCACGTTTTTTATCTAACGATCTCTTTTGCAGGTACTATTAAATGTTTTCACTCACTTGCAGGTTGTGATGTGAAGACTTTTGACAAAAGATCCCCGTGGAGCCCAATCAGGGACAAGGGATTGAAGAATGGTGAAAAGACGACGGATGGACGTGCGACGATCCTGGAAGATTAATCAAGAAGACTCTTCGAAGTCTGAGAACTGGAAAGTTTGTATGAATCTAAGGAGTTCGATCTCCGTGGAGTACGGAGAAGTCGGGAATACAAGGTGATGAATCAGAAAAGTCCAGACGAGTCTGGGAGCTCTCAAAAGTGGAAAGCTGACACTAGATTTGGATGTTGAATACCAGGGTTCGACGAGTCAACGGGTGTTCTGTGCCAGACTTTCCCCAAGCAGGGTTGGGATTGTAACTCCCTGGCAGATTCAAGGTCTATGACTTCCCTAGCAGGGTCGGGATTGTTATCTCCCCAGCAGGTTTGAGATCAGTGTTTCCTCAGCAGCCAGGCCTGAAGGTTGCTATTTCCCAGTGGAGGTGCCTGTTGGTAGTTGTTTTTCCTAACATGGCGGAGCTTGTTAAGTTCCCCAGCAAGTCAAAGACTGTTGTTTCCCCCCACATAGTGCGTTGGTGGTTTCTTCCCCAGCGAAGTCCCCAAGCGGGTCGGGTTCGGTGGAGGTCGTCCTTGGCAAGGGTGGTCTATTTCCCAGCAGCAACATTATTCCCCAGCAGGGTGGAGGTTGGAGTGTTAGCGGGTTCCTCAGCAGAGTGCCTCGATCTCCCCGGAAGAGTCCCTTGAGGGAGATACTTTTTATGCATTCATCATTTAGATAAGCATAGCATATTGCATAGCTAATTGCGTAGCATTTCCATGATTGTGGAGCATTACGCTAAAAAATCATCATGCATCAGCATTGCAAGCATAAGCTAGTCTCGAGTCGTGGTTACCGCTTAAGGATTGGTTTCGCCAGAAGGTGACGATGTTACTCCGAGGAGTTTGGTATCGTATTTTTGAATCAACAGTAATCCCCGGCTAAGCGCGATTTGTTCGTTTGCTAGGGTTGAATGGAGGATAGCATGCTCATGGCTTGTTATCCCCAACATGGGTCACTGGAACGCGTGCCGCCTCATTTATCATTGTCCCTTATTTCCGCCGATGCTGACAGGCATGACGAGTTTTTCGGGTATTCAGACCGTTGTGGCGTTCAGGCCAGTTTTTCGGGTATTCAGACCATTGCGGCATTCAGGCCAAGTTTCCGGTGTTCAGGCCGAGGTGGGTATTCAGACCAGTTTCCGATTTTCAGATCGAAGAAGTTTCCAACGATCAGGTTGAAGTACTTGTGGCATTCAGGCCAATCTCCCGGTATCCAGACCGAAGTGGCATTCGGGCCAATCTCCCGGTATCCAGACCGAAGTGGTACCCAGACCGAAGTGGTATCCAGACTGAAATGGCATTCAGGCCAGTTTTTTCGGGCATTCAGGCCAATCTCTCGGGGTTCAGACCGATATTAATAATCTCATATTCCGATATTCAGTATTCAGACTGATGAGCGGCGTTCAGGCCATGGTGGTTCCTGTGTTACCATTTATTTTGGTATCCAGGTCAACATTCTTTTCGGTATTCAGGCCGACTTTCTCCGTACCAGACGGATTCTTCTTTTAAGGTCACTTCTTGACCGATTCTGACAGGCATTGTTAATTATTTCCCATCAGAGTGCAAATTGTTCGTCTGTTCTTGGTATTCAATCACTCTTCACCCTGATCATCTGAAAGTCGAGGCTATTCATATCGACAGGTTCACAAGTGGATTGAATAGGGGCAGCTGTAACACCTCAAAATTTGCCCTCCTCTCTTGGGACTAGCTTAGCATATTGCATTTCATTGTTTATGGCATTAGTGAAGGAGAATTGCGACCCAAAGCGCAGCGGAAATTAAAATTTTCTCATTTAGAGATCCTTACGAATGGTCATGATCAGTGATAGAGTATTTACCTCTTGTGACGGTTGAAACCTTTGGTGCAGATCTCTTGTGACGATCAAAACCTTTGATGCCAATCCACGAAGCGATCACGAACGTTGAACGATGACAACGTCTCTACTCAGTCCACACGAACGGGTTCCTTCAATCTCAGTGCTAGCTGGTACGAATGAAGGCTTTGAGTGAGAGAGAGAGAGTGATAGAAAACGAAAATAATGCAACCGCCAATAATGCTTCTGCACAAGGGTTCTATTTATAGAACCACTTGTGTGGGCTTCAAGCTAAAAGCCCACTTAAGTGTATTTTGGCCCATATCTTATAATATGCCCAAAATCACTTAAGCCCATGGTACCTTACCATATTTCGTATTCTACTCAAGTACACCGTACCTTACGATGTTCTATAATCCACTTAAGGGCACCGTACCTTACGGTATTCCTTAGTTACTCTATCTCTCATCAATCCGTCCTTTGTGTGTGACCCTGTAGGTTTTCGTGACGTTGGCAATTATATTAAATCACGCATTTAACATAATAAACAGTGAGCGGTATCTAGCAACACATCACTGCTACCCAAGACACGAAAATGTCATGTGATCTGACAAAACCTTATGTGATAATACTTATGTGTATAATTACCCTTTTGCCCTTATGTCTATATTGAACACAAGGTATAGACTGTGTCATCCTTGTCCAGTTCAATATTGGGCCCATAGACATTTATCCTATTATGTAGGATGGGCAAATTCCATCTAGGTCACTCATGTCCCTCAGCATGCTTTGTGGAGTACCCATCAACTGTCTTTATGGTTATCCAGTTACGGACAACGTTGGATCAACAATAAAGCACTCGACTCTACATCTAGGATCCATAGTGGTTTCAGGTCGAAGAGTGGAATACACTATTATCACCATGAGAATAACTTATGACACCTTGCATAACTTTCTATATAGTATTCTCATAGCGGGTCAATCCGGTATAAATATTACTCCTAATATTCATACCTATGTTTAAGACTTGATAACTCTTTATCCATGATCCATGAGATGTGATCATCAGTCTACAAACATAATAGTCTTAATGCTTTAATGTTATCCCACTTCACACTAAAGCTCGACTACGGATACTTTAGGAATAGTGTCCTTATGTTTAATGTGTTCTCATGATTAAGGCACACTTAATACATTAAACGGACTATCTATTCCAGGGACTTTATTAATCAACCATAATAAAGAGAATGCCTTTTATTATTAATAAATAATTCGATACAAGTACCAAAATGTATTGGCCTCTAGGGCTTACACCAAAAATTAGGCATTTGCATGTTGCATATCGTGAGAGAATAAGCAGGTCATCCTCCTAAGTCTTTCTCAGAAGATAGAGAGGTTAAGAGATGCAAGCCTGAGGGTCTCATAAATTGATCATTAGCCATCTGAGGGTTGCTCTTCAATTAGGGTTTCTTGGTTCCTCAAGGAGGTTGAGTATTCTCTTGGTTGAAATGGTACATCATCATCATCAAGGCTCATTGTTTATGCTCATGTTCTTTGGGATTAGGGTTTTGACCTCTGGTCAACCCTAATCAGTTGCATTCTACCAGTCAGGGTTTTGCAAGGAGATGAGGTTTTTATTGAGATGGATATCATCATATGATTTTATTGAGCTTGTATAAGCTAGGGTTTCATTTTGGAGTTATTTCATCAAGTGGTTGAGGCTCAAAATCATCTGTGCATGTTCAAGTCATCTATCAACCATAAAAGTCAACAGAAAGTCAACTGAGGGCTAGGAGGTGGAGAAATGAGTTTTAACATCTCATTCATGTTCAAAGGGGGCTTATTCATCATGAAAAATGCATATCTTGAAGAATTCGAGGTCAAGTCAGAAGTTTCCAAAAATGGAAAGTGACCTATAATTGAAAGTTTCCAGAAATGGAAAGTTTTTTGTTCAAATTCAACTTGATCTTACGTCATCAAAGAAGCTTCAAATGAATTTTTATCCAACATGAAAGTTGAAGATATCTCTCTCCCATTTCCAAAAAGTCCAAGATCATGAATTTATGATGTGTGGTTGAGGAGATATAATCCAATCATTGCCAAGTGTGCATGGGATTTCAAATGAGCATAACTTTTGACTCATAATTCCAAATTGAGTGCTCCTTTTTGCCGAATTCTTGTCATGACATATATTTTCCAAGTCATTCATGGCATTGCATGAAATTTCATCATGTGATCATGTGCTAATTCAAGTGCATTTTGGAGGGAAATTGAGAAATTCAAATTTGGTGCATTGCATGAGTGAAAGTCCACTTGCATTATGTTTATGAGTTGGTTTTAAGTGAATGTGAGCATTTGCATGCTACTATTCACGTGGTGCATAACCATGATACATCATTTTTCATTTTTTTGCATTTCATTCCAATTATCACTAATCCTAATTAACCATTACAAATTAGGATTAGCATGGTAATTAACATGGCATATAAATAGTAAATTATAACAGAATTTCAAGAGGTTAATCACAATTCACCATTTCTAGATCTAACTTCTTTTTCCCTCCAAAATTTCTTTTCATCCAAATTCAAATTTCTTCCACATAAGCCTTTGATTTTCTTCCATATTCTTGTTCTCTGGTACTGATTTAGTGTAGATCAAGCATTGGATCGTCAAATTTGGACAAGATTTGTGTGGTGCAAGTTCAAGAACACAAGTATGGAAGTTCAGATTTGAGCAAGATCTAAGCTACTACAAGCTCCAATTATTGCATAAAGCTTCCAAACATCATCTCAAGAGTAGATCTGCAGCTTGCAAGGCCTTGAATCCATAGATTTCAGCAACTGCTCTTCAAGAGGTAGGTTTTTCGATCCTCTTAATTGTTGATTTTATGTGCATGATCTTGTAGTTCTTCTCTTGCTGATCAATCTGATATAAATTTCGTGGAATTTGGTTGAGAAATGGCTGAGATATGTTGAATTAAAGTTTGATGTTCATAAATGTTTTTGATCGATTCTCATGATTGATGATGAATTAGGTTTAGTTATTGGTTGATTTGTAATGTACGTAGCATGAGCTTCCTAATGATGTATGATTTGCCTGTTTCTGGAAATTTTTGTGAAGCACGTACACTGTAGCTCCGCCGTCTTCGCGAAGAAGACGGTGGAAACCACCACGCACCATACGTGTATCATACGCGTACCATACGCGTACGAGCACCATATGCGTACCATACGCGTATCACCTGCTAGGGCTTGTCTGGTTCAGCGCGCGTACACGCTTCGATTCCTGCCTAAGCCACTTTTTTCAAATTAATTCATATTTTTACTTTTCCCTCCTTATTTCATGCTACATGTCCATTTTGATTTTTTATTTCTTTCATCAACTTAGAAAAATCATATCTAATTGAAAAATGCATCAATTAATCCCCAATTTTTTGCATAATGATCCTCTGTTTGTCTATTATTTTTTGATGATGATTTCAAAAATTGTGCATGGCTGGATTTCTGTTTATGCTATAATCTTTGATCATGTATCCATTTGTGACCTTGCCTTATTCATCTTGTTGTGAAATGCTTGATATTGATCCAAATTGCTTGAAATTTTGCATGATGCTTCTGGACATGTTGCTGGACCTTTGAGAATTGATTGTGCATTTTTCCCATTTACCATTTCTGTTTTATGCCTATGTTTGCATGGTGTGACAGTTTGTGTCACACATTTGATTGTCTTGCTTATGCAATTTAATTTCCATGCCAAATGATCTTGGATGCTTCTGATTTTTTGTATGTTGATCATGTTGAATGTGTTGAATGCTCATGAACTTTTCCAGAATTATTTGAATCATTTCTGTTTTTTTTTGGAATTTTCATTCATGATGTTCATATATGAGCTTTGAAATTGTCTTTGGCTTCTCTTGCTTGATACATAGCCTTGCTTGATGATTTTTTCGTGAGCCTTTTTAGGACATGTTAATATGTGTTTGAAGTTGCATTGTGTTGGATTTCAGCTCCTATTTTGAATTTTTTCTTCATCTTTGACCCTAGGCTTTGACCTAGTGGTTTGTTGCTTACATATGAGCTTTGAATTTCAGGTTTAAGCATCAAAGTTCCATGGTTGATGATGCTTCATCATTTGGATGTTGATATTTGCCTTTGATTGCTAACACTTGCTGTTTTGTAGGTTGATGATAACTCATTTGAGTTTGCCTTATGGCTTTTGTGTTGTACATTGGGAATTATCTGTTGGTTATTAACTGTTGTCTGTTTGCCTGAAAGTTGTACTGATTGATTTAGCTGTTTCCACAGGTACCTAAATTGCTTTAAGTTCATTTGAACTTTGCTTTGCTTTTGCTTGTGGTTGGTATACCACTTAAGTATAATCTCTAATCTTCACGTAGTCTGGAAGACCTGTCATGTTACTTTGGCAGGCGCCTGTCTGAAGCCCTCCTTAAGAGGCAATGTTTGTGGATGTTTAATTTTGTGCCAAGCAGGAAAAGACCTCTTAAGAGGCAATTGGCAGATAAAAGGGATGTGCAATCCATCCCCTGCTTTTCAGTTGTGTGATTCACTTTGCTCACACCAAGTGTTGATGCAATTTGAATAAGAATCCAAGATCTTGTTGTGTCGTTCATGTGGAGAAGAGTTCCTACATTATGAACTCTCACAATTTCTATTTGATTCAAGCTCTCCCAGGCCAGGGATAAGAGCTATGAGGCATAACCCTCATCTCTATTTCATTTGCTTCACCCTAACTCTCAATGTTAGGGTTAAGAGCTAAAAACACCCATTCCAGTTGGCTTGTTTCTACAGCCTAGCCTTGTATGAGCCACTTGTTTGCATATAGTGTGTGTGCTTGCTCTCTTATGAATGCTTGTTTGTTGTTTATCTGCTGTTTCAACTTGCTGCCTGTGCGAGTTAGGATCTGTTCAGACACCTCAACCTAGGACTATTGCGGATTGCATGACAACTTTTAGGCTCGAGTCAGTCTCCCTCTTAGTTGTTATTTCCCAGTCTCTGGTTTAGGATAGAAGTTTCTCCCATGTTAAGGGAAACTACGTTGCCCTGATCCTCATACCAGATGAGGTACGTAGGCAGGAGATCGTGCGAGATCTCTCCGGGCACCCTTTTTCTTTTTGTGTGTGTTTGCTTGACAGTTATTAGGCTCGAGTTCCAGACTCCCTTTTAGCTTGTCTGTTTGTTAACCTCTTGTGTGTGAGTGAGGAGTCTGACGTAAGTCCAGCGATTGGCAGTCGGTTTCCATGTCTGTTTCTTTGTTTGGAGTCTGACATAAGTCCAGCGATTGACAGTTGGTTTCCTGTGTGGGTGTGTGTTTGTTGGTTCGGAGTCTGATGTAAGTCCAGCGATTGGCATTCGGTTTCCATGTTTGCCTGTTTGTGTGGAGTCTGACGTAAGTCCAGCGATTGGCAGTCGGTTTCCTGTTTGTGTTTTGTTTGGCGTGCGTTAGCCGGTAGCTCTGATTCTCATTCCAGATGAGATACATAGGCATAGGATGCGATATCCTAGCGAGCCCGTTCCCCTCTTCTTCAATCTGTGTTTCTTATTCCAGTATGCGTGCATTCTTTTTGAGCAGTTATTTAGCAACCTTATTCTATTCTTTTGAGCGTGGATCCCGTCGAGTACGACGGACGTGAGGGGGTGCTAATACCTTCCCCTTGCGTAACCGACTCCCGATCCTTGCATCTCCGGTCGCAAGACCATTTCCTTTCCAGGTTTACTTCGAGCGTTTCCTTTCCCTCTTTTGGGATAAATAACGCACAGTGACAGCTCTGTTTGTTTTGTTTTGCCCGCCGGTTGTTTTTCGCGGATGCGACATAATGTATGGTGTTTGAACCTGGTAATGGTGTTTAAACCAAAGGGACAAATGTTTAAACCAAAGGATAGGATAGAAGTGGGCAAGTGGTGATTGAACCGGGTAGTGATGTTTAACCCAAAGGGGTAATATGAGTGGTGTTAAAACCAATGGGTGGTAAAATAATGGTGTTTAAACTGGAAAGACAGTGTTGAAACCAAAGCGTTGGTGTTTAAACCAGAAAAGTGGTGTTTAAACCAAAAGGTCGATGTTTAAACTGCAAAAATGGTGTTTAAACCAAATGGTTGGTGTTTAAACTGGAAAATGGTGTTTAAACCAAATGGTTAGTGTTTAAAACGAAAAAGTGGTGTTTAAACCAAAGGGCCGGTGTTTAAACCAGAAAAGTGGTGTTTAAACCAAAGGGTGTGTGGCTTGCGGGTGAGCATTGTGGTTATTGATTGTAGTGTTGAAGCAGACTTGTCAATTGTTCGACTCGAATTTCACTAAATTCTATGAACGAAGGTGAGTACTTTGAGTAACTAGGGCCTACGCCCCGTACTCAAAGATACTTTAGACAAGGATATGAATGATCCCTCTCATCATTATGTGTTGCTTAAGGCTCGTGGCGTATAAATCTTATCATGATTAACAAGTGTTGAAGAAGATTTTGTTTGTTGATCTTGATGATGCAATGTTGCTTGTGAAGAAGAGAACTTGGCAATCATTTGATTTGAATTACACTAAAGTCTATTACCGAAGGAAGATACTTTGAGTAGCTAGGGCCTATGCCCCGTACTCAAAGGTACTCTATATAAGGGTAGGAATAATCATTCTCATAATTCTTCGTTGCTTAAGGCTCATGGTGCATAACTCGAATCATAATTGACAAGTATTTATATTAGACCTTTATCGTGTCTTAAATAGTAGTCCATTGTCCAGTCTGTCTACAGTGTTTTGTATTGACTTGAGGTGTGAAGTCTTGAACTTGAATTAAAGTCTTGATATCTAATGTAGCTTTATGTAAGACCCCAATTTTGACCCTAAGATATCTCATGCTATCTCATCATTTGCATTGGTTTTAGGACCACACCTTGACATCCTCCTTACACCTCATTCATTGGGTTTGCATTGGAAGATATCACCAAGCACATTTGATTATATCATACTTTATTTTTCTTTGTTTACTAACCAAAATACTAAAAATATGTCAATGTATAGCTTTATTTCTTTTGTAGGTAGTGTGTGCTTCCACCTATGCCCTATCAAACTCACAACTAGGGTTTGAGACCCTCAGTGCAAAGAGATCAATCAAGAGATGTTTCACAGTGGTTCTAAACATCATATATGGATCCTCATGATCTTTATTTATCATTTTGATCAAGAATTTAAAGCTTGTTTGCCCCAGAAGCCCTAATTCATCCGGGTTTCTTGTGTGACTTCCTCAACAAGTTTCTTCAACATTTGGTCAAATATTTCAAAGGATACTTCACTCCATATCATCTTATGCATATATAATCCTCCATGAGTCCCAAAGATCAAAAGAACTTCAAGTTTGCAAGTTGGTTCAAGGTGGTTGACCAGAGAAAGTCAACTAGTCAAAACTGGGGTTCCCTAGACCCCATCTCCTACAATTTTTGTCATATCAAAATGATTTCAAGAACAAAGTTACTCTTTATGACGTTTCAAACAACTTTCATGTTGACATCAAGAGCTAGTTTTGCTTGGAAAGTGATTTTTGGATGGAAGAATATCCCATAAAGATACACTTTAAGGCTTTAAGATCAAGTTTCCCTCTACCATCACTATGAATATGGACGAATGATGTACACCTAAATATCATAGGAGTGAGGTTACTAGAGGTAGACACATTAGGATAAAACGAGTATAAGACTTCCATCGAAGTTTTGGAGGCAAAAATAGTAGAGGGCAAACAATTTATGAGATATGATGAACTTAAAACTACCTCGCCTCAATATTTCTTAGGAACTTTATTTTGAAATATCATGACACATGTTTCGTCTAACAAATGCCCATTTTTCTTTCAGTAATGCCATTTTGTTAGAGTGTTTTAACACATGAAGACTCGTGAATGATACATTCATTTTGACACAAAGAAATAAGATTATGATTAAAGTAATCCTTGACAATATCATACCAAATCCTCAAATTAAATTTCAACCATAAAGAGAAATTGAGAAACCACATTACTAACTTTCGATTTTTGTTTAAGCAAGTAAATCAAAGTAACGAGTACAATCATAAATAAAAATGATAAATCAACGAACATCTAAAATATTTAAAATAATGAATGAACCCCTCACATCTGTATAAACTAGATAAAATAAAAAAAATACTCACATAGAAAGGTAAATACTTATATTTAGCATGCTTATATATATTATCATTTTCTATCATAAATATTTAAAAAAATAAAAAATATTTAGCATGCTTATATATATTATCATTTTCTATCATAAATATTTAAAAAAAGAAAGAAAGTGTAAATGTCATACTCCATAAAAGAGACATGTAAAATAAATATATTTCTCTATTTTGATATTAAAGTAGATGTAATTTAATTCTAAAATTTTCACTGAAGTAAGCGTTTTGAAATCATTTTTAACCCTACAAAGTGAAAAAATAAAAATAGTAGACACAAGAGTAACACTGTGAGCAACCTAATAACAATGACAAAGAGGATTAGATGAGTGGACAACTTCTTACGTTAGGGTTTCGCTTTGTGTTGTGTCTGACTCTTCTCTTCTTTTCTCTTCTACAACACGCATATTTCTCTCTCTCAAACCTTCTATACGCTGCCGTTTCGATCCCTAATTTCACTCTACGCTCTTAACCCTAAAAACAAGAATCGTTCTTGTTATTTCAAAGAAAAGTTGTGGTAAAAAGCCTCGATAATGGATGAAGCTGGTGAGAGCGGAGATCCTATGGATCAGTTCCACCGTAACGAGGCTATATCAGCGGTGGCTGACGATGGTTTTTTAGCGGAAGAGGATGATGATTACGAAGATCTTTACAACGATGTTAATGTTGGCGAGGGTTTTCTTCAATCGTTGCGGAAAAACGATGATTCGGCTGTTAGAAATGATGGTGGTGAGGATAAGAAGGTTCAATCGGGTTCTGTTGTAAAGGATCCGAGTGGGGTTGCGGTGGCTGGTGTCGGTGGTGGTGATGGGAATTTGGGTACTGTTGCTGGAGGGGATGAATCTAGGGTTTCTGGGAGAGTTGATGGGTTTCAGAATCAAGGGTTTAGAGGGGGTAATTCTGGAGTTGGATCGGGTTCGGGGATTGGTGGTGGTGGTGGTGGGATTAGGGTTGAACTAGGTCAAGCATCTGGGAAATTGAGTGAAATTGAAGAGCAGAGAGGCAATGATGGTGTTGGAGTACAGGGGGGTGTGCAGTTGCAACAGCAACAACAACAACATGGTGGTGTTGTTGGAAATGATGGTTTGGTGAGACAAGTTCAAGGTGTTGGTGTTGGTGTTGGTGGTGTTGTTGGAGGGGTTAATCTTAATAGGGTTGGAGGAAATGGAGCTGGGAATAATGTGATTGCTATTAATAGTGTTAATACTGGAGGAGGTGAAGGTGGTGGTGTTGTTGTTGGTGGAGGAGGAGGTGGAGGAAGTACTGTATTATTTGTGGGGGATTTGCATTGGTGGACTACTGATGCTGAGCTGGAAGCTGAGCTTTGCAAGTATGGACAAGTTAAGGAGGTGAGGTTTTTTGATGAGAAAGCTAGTGGAAAATCCAAAGGGTATTGTCAGGTTGAGTTTTATGAAGCATATGCCGCAACGGCTTGTAAGGAAGGGATGAATGGTTATTTGTTTAACGGGAGGCCTTGTGTTGTTGCTTTTGCTTCGCCTTTTACTGTTAAGAAAATGGGAGAGGCTCAGAATAATAGGAATCAGCAGGTGAATCAAGCTGCCGGAGGGGTTAATCAGGGAAGGAGGGGGCCTGCTGATGTGGGGGCTAAACCCGGTGGTAGTAATATTGCGACGGGTGGTAACTACCAAGGTGGAGATGGGAATAATAATAATAATAATAGAGGTTATGGAAGAGGTAATTGGGGGAGAGGGAATAATCCTGGGATGGGGAATAGAGGGCCTGTTAATCCAATGAGGAACAGAGGTGGTGGGATGGGCGGCAGAGGTATTATGGGTAATGGTGGAAATGGATTCGGACAGGGTATTGGTGGTGCCCCGCCGATGATGCATCCTCAGTCAATGATGAATCAGGGTTTTGATCCTGCATTTGGTGGTCCCATGGGTAGAATGGGAGCCTTTGGAGGCTATCCAGGTGGTCCGGCGCCTCCGTTCTCGGGGATGATGCCTTCATTTCCTGGCGTTGGAGGTGTTGGTCTGCCTGGAGTAGCACCTCATGTTAATCCCGCCTTTTTTGGAAGAGGGATGCCTGTGAATGGAATGGGGATGATGCCTGCGTCGGGTATGGAAGGTCCCAATATGGGAATGTGGCCGGATCCAAATATGGGCGGATGGGGTGGTGAAGAACCTGGTGGTGGCAGGGCTGGGGAGTCAAGTTATGGGGAGGAAGCTGCATCAGAGCATCAATATGGTGGTGAGGTGAGTCATGATAGACCTGGGTGGCAGAATACCACGAGGGAAAAAGATAGAGGATCCGAAAGGGACTGGTCTGGTTCTTCTGAGCGAAGGTACAGGGATGATAGAGATCAAGGATATGAGAGAGATGCACCTAGAGAAAAAGAAGTGGGACATGATCCTGAATGGCCAGAAAGAAAGCATCGCGAGGAAAGAGAAGTGGTGGTTAGAGAACGATCCCGTGACCGTGACAGAGAAAAGTCTCGTGATCGTGACCGTGAGCGCGAAAGGGGTGATCGAGATCGTGACAGGGACAGATACAGGGAAGATAGGGACAGATATGCAGATCATCACAGGTATAGAGACCGTGAACCAGAGCATGAGGATGAGTGGGAAAGGGGACGGTCGTCTAGGACTCACAGTAAATCAAGATTATCACAGGATGAGGAACACCATTCTAGGTCAAAAGATGCTGATTATGGGAAGAGGAGGCGGCTGACCTCCGAGTAATTCTTTCCCTCGTTGAAGGGAAAAATAGTTGCTGGAAAATAAGGATTTGTCATGGTTGTGTGGATTTTCTTGGTGCTTCTTTCACCCAGAAGTTGTTGGGCAGCTGTTTTATTTCATTCACTTGTTCCAGTTGCATCTTGTCAGGAGTGTAGTTTTGCTCTCTTGTGAAAGTGGTTAGTTTTCAGACTCCCTTCTTTGCTTGGTTATTGTACATGTCTTCCTATAATGCATTGTGACACTTGTCTGCTATGCTTATTATGATTTAAATACTATAGCCTGCAATTTAAAAGCTTCTCATCATCCAATTTTAGGTTAAATACAAAACAAGTTTTTCGGCAGTATAATTTTTAAATTTAAAATTCCTTTCTTCCATATGTTAAATTACACTGTAGTTTTTCATTTGTTCATATCTACTTTTCTATAATTTAGAATCATCATTCATTTTCATATTATGTCTATGTTGAAGGATTACTTTCTTGCTTGTCCCCCAAGCTACATGGTACTATTTTGCATATGATTCCAGTATGTGACAATGCTGTTTTTTTCTTGTCTTTATTTGCTATATGATGCCTTACTTGACTAAGTTTATTAATCTTGTTAAAACCAAGTGGCTGTTAGACTATTAATGTTTGATAGAATTGAAATCCAAAATTCTGAATGTCCTCTGCTAGAAAGTAGAAACATGCATTTAACACAATTTTTCTTCTGTTAATTAAGCAAACAAAGGGATTTAGAATATTGAGTCAACTATGTGTATGGTCATTCTAGTTATGTAATTTCTACATGTGGATGCTGGTACAGTGTTGTTAAATAGCGGCATGACAGAATAGCCTGTAGGATTTTGTGCTAGCCGTCATTGGCAATTTGTGAAGCACCACTGTTCATGGCAGGACTATAGGCCGTGATTCCACATTTATATGTGGAATTTTGGCCATCTGCCATAAACTGCCAATTAACAACATTGTGCTGGTAATGGTTACAGGTTTGAATTGAAATTTTACAAGGATGCTTCCTTTTCCACTCCCCCTCCCCCATGTCTTGATGCTGTAACTTTCTGAATATAAAACAATAAAATTTGGCAGAAATGCACATGTCTTGATGCTGTAACTTTCTGTATATAAAACAATAAAATTTGGCAGAAATGCACTTGTTAATCATGTGGTCATAATAACTTCATATCAAAGTCTTATTTGTGGTAACATGTTTGTTGTACAATTCACTACAATGGCTATCCCTAGGGGTGGCAAAACGGGCCTGGCTCGCTGGGCATGCCTATTTTGCCCACACCCTCTAATATGACCGCCATTTTTTTTGCGGCTTGCCCCGTCTCACCCTCATTTTTTTGCATTAACATTATTTTTTGCTATTTTAGGCTTTAGAGGTGCAGTGCCCGCAGGGTCACCTCGTCCCACCTCGTCCCATCCTCTTTTTTTTTTGTGGGAGGGGCCAAGGTTTTAAGTCCCGCCCTATTTTTTTGGGAGTGTTTGCGGGTTGGACCTAAACGGGGCGAGCATGCCCGTTTGCCACCCATAGTTATCCCCTTGTATTAATTGCTCCCGTGGGAAGTACCTAACTGGGAGCTTTGAACATGGATCTGAAAATTTGGTTGAAAACTATGTCTCCATACTTTCAAGCCATTTATGCACATGCAAAAGATGTCAAGTACTGGAGGATGGAATGCTTGGGTTATGGCCATTCCCATATTGTTTTTATTCAAGATTTCTAGGCAAAGATGAAGTTAAATGTTCTTCTGGGTGTAAATTGCATGTGGTGTTTGTGTTTTGGTTGACTTTCTCACAATTCAAATTTTCTGATGTGCTGTTTAACTGAACTGTGATAGTTCCCCCACCCCCCTTTTATATGAATTAAACCCGCTATCACCCCTTTTTTTAATGCCATCTTAACTGCCCCAATTATTGTTATGGGCTCGTATATTGTGTAGGGACAATTGTCTGAGAAAGGAAACTGTTCATTCAAACACCTGGGTTGCTTTGAGGATCAAGTGCCATCAATATTGGAGAGCCAAGTCATGACAAAATCCTTTTCTTACATTGAGAAGTGGAACTTTTGATTTGAATTTATGTTTTTATTAGCTCTTGATTAAACCATTGTGTTGATGTAATGGGCTTAACTTGTTGAGAAGTCTGAAATGTTGCAGACTATTTAGAACTTATATTGTTTGAAATATGATGTACTAGGATTTAGCAGAGGATGTTGATTATGCGCCGTTTTTTTATTGGCTCTTTGTTGTATCATATGTTTCCCACCTTCCATTTTTTTTTGTTTTCTCCCTAACAATTAGTTAGTATACATACCGGTTGAGCATGCCAATTTTGTGTATCATGTAGAGAGCTAGCTAACCATTCAATTGCTGTAATCATTCTAAGCTGGAGAATTGTATATATCACTTTTTCTTGTATATAATGATATGTACTTTTCTGATTACTAAAGATTAATCCCATCTCCAGTTTTGTTATATCTTCTCTTGTTTACAACTAGTCAAATGAAATCTAAGGCTTGAGAATTGAATTTTGAGAGTCTTTTCAGTTGTTGTCTTGAAATCAATAGATGTTTGGACATAACTCATTAGTTGTATATGCTATATTTTCCCACCTTTTAGTTTCCCCTTTCTAATGTAAATTTGGAGAAACTATGGTATGTGATGTCACTGATTTTAACAAAATCATGAGGATCTGAATATGGTATGCAATTGGTATGTAACTAGTTAGATTTTCTGTTATCCTCTCCATATGTTATTTTCTTGGACACTTGTAAAATTACTGTTTTTTTTTTAATCTAGGTATCATTGTTTAGTATTTGAGTGGTATCATTGTTTCTTTTCTTTTACTGTTTTTTAAATCTAGGTAGTGCTGCTCAACCGGTTGTATGAAAAATTACTATTTTCATATCATAAACTTTGGTGGTTATTTATGTGAGCATTCAATACTGTGTGGTTCATGCTATGAATTTCCAAGTGGCTGTGGCTCCACTATTCAATTTCAACTTTTATTGATTTCTTATGTTATTGTAAAAGCTTTGGGAGGTTTGGCGAACAAATCAATCAGCTCACAAATACAAAGATTTGTGAACTGCATTCATATTTGGATGTTGGATTGAGTTTGAGCAAGTCTAAAACAATGTTATTTTGGTAGTTGCCTCCCACGGTTGGTTAGACTAGCCTCCAATTTAGAATAACTATATAAATAGGTTTATACTCTCTTAGGCCTTAAGTATAAGAGAAAATTTAGTCAACAAAAGTTGTGATGTATATATGGTTCAAAATTTAGGTCAAATATGTCATATTTTGTTGATCAAAATCTCTTATTATTTAGAATTTGAGAGTTTACTATCTCATGATTTATTTTGAACGAGAATATATTTTGCACTAACTTGTTAGTTGTGAGTTTTAAGAGACGTGCAATTCGCCTCATGTCGATAGATTTAATTCTAGATCTCAATTTCCATAAAATGTACTTATGCGGTGGGTTGAAAGTTAGCCTAAGATAAAATGACTATGACTTCTACCTCTCATTAAGGTGAGACTAAGGTTTATCATTCTCCATAACCAATACCAAAATATAAAGGATGCAATCCAATTGGATACAACATTGTCTGACGGGTGACCGTGTTAGGCGTAATTCATGTAAAATAAGCTCAAATCTCACTTTTAAAAGTTGGTTAAAAGAATGAGCGTGCATGATCCAACTTCTCATCAATTACGATAATATGAGACTTCAATACAACAAACATATAAATTTTCTGGTGCATTTTGAATAATAAGTATGATTTTCATATAAATTAGGTGCATTGTGAATCATTAATCTCATTTTCATATTGTCATATACTATTAGATTCTATAAAATAATAGAATCTCTCTCTCTCTCTTCTCTCTCTCTCTCTCTCTCTATATATATATATATATATATATATATATATATATATATATATATATATATATATATATATATATATATATATGGTCACATGTCTAATTATATTACAACATAATTACACAGACAAAATACTCTTCTAATTATAGTAAACTAATTATAAACAAAAATATTTTATTCTATCACATGTAGTCGAAGCGGAAGATTCACAGATGTTTAGACTGGTCCGAAAATTATCAAAGAGAATGCGAGTAATCCCTTTGATAAATATGTTTGTAATCCGATGTCGAGAGGAAACTTGAAGAACACATGCCTGGCCACGAGCTACTTTTTTCCGAATAAAATGAATGTCCATCTCAATATACTTGGTGCATTGATGTTGCACAGGATTACCAGAGAGATTAATGACACTAACATTGTCACAATACGCCAAAGTGGCAGGAGGAATAGGAAAATGAAGCTCTAGAAGAAGATTACAAATTCAACACGACTCAAACACAACATTAGTAACACTTATATATTCGACTTCAACACTATATATATATATATATATATATATATATATATATATATATATATATATATATATAGAGAGAGAGAGAGAGAGAGAGAGAGAGAGAGAGAGAGAGAGAGAGAGAGAGAGAGAGAGAGAGAGAGAGAGAGAGAGAGAGAGAGAGAGAGAGAGAGAGAGAGAGAGAGAGAGAGAGAGAGAGAGAGAGAGAGAGAGAGAGAGAGTTTCCTTTTGAAAGACCAGAGAGAGAGAGTTGCCTTTTGAAAGACCAAGAAAAAGGTTGTCACCTAGAAAGACACAATAGCTAGATGTGGAGTGTATGGTGTCTGGACATCCACCCAAATCAGCGTCAGTGTAGGAGATACGTTGTGCAATGAGGGATGGTGATAAATATAATCCAAGATGTATTATACTCTGAACATAACGCAAAATGCGCTTGAGAGAAAGCATGTGTTCTGTGCGAGGTGCATGCATGTGTAGATAAACTTGCTGAACTACATATGATATGTCAGGTAAAGTGAACGTGAGATATTGTAAATCCCCTACGAGACTCATATATAGAGAGGGGTCCTCATAAGGCGTGCCGAAGGAGGTGCTAAGTTTCTACTCGGGGTCAACAGAAGTGACAAACAATTTGCAGGATGCCATGCCAACACGTTCCATGATCCATGTGGCATAAGTGCTTTTATTGAGAAAGATGCCACTAGGATGTTGGGATACAACAATATCCAAAAAATAACTCAAGTGACCCAAATTCTTCATTGTAAACTCGTATGCTAAAAGTGACATAATTTATTTGTAAAGGGCATGAGTATATGTGATATGGATGATGTTGTTTACATATATAATAATGTAGGCAATGTCGTAATTTTGTAGATATATGAAGAGGGCATGGTTTGACGTGCTATGGTGGAAACCAATGGTGGCGACATAATCAGCAAAGCATTGGTACCATGCTCTAAGCTCTTATTTGAGACCATCAAGTGACTTCTTCAAACGACAAACATAATTTGGATGATGAGGGTCGTGGAAACCCAATGGCTGATGCATGTAGATGGTCTCATGGATATCACCATGTAAAAATGAATTAAGTACATCCAGTTGATGAACGAGCCAGGATTTTAATAGAGCAACGACGAGCATTGTGCGAATGGTAGCTAGTTTCATCACGAGGCTGAAAGTTTCATCACAATCCACACCTATAACTTGTGATCTGCCATCACCTACAATACGAGCCTTATAACGTTCGATGGAGCCATCCAAAATTTTCTTATGCCTAAAAATACACATAGATCGAAAAAGATTAGCATCACAAGGATGAGGAGCTATGAAATTCTGGTATCAGATGTTGAGA
This sequence comes from Lathyrus oleraceus, assembly GCF_024323335.1. Taxonomy (NCBI): domain Eukaryota; kingdom Viridiplantae; phylum Streptophyta; class Magnoliopsida; order Fabales; family Fabaceae; genus Lathyrus; species Lathyrus oleraceus. The sequence continues at coordinate 364,922,754 of NC_066583.1, forward strand.
TGTCGAAGGTAATGTCACGAAACTAATATCTGAATAATACAAATAGGATAAAGATAAAGAACTGTAATGCAAAATACACAAGCAACTGTTAACCCAGTTCGGTGCAACTCACCTACGTTTGGGGGCTACCAAGCCAGGAAGGAAATCCACTAAAATAGAATCAGTTCAAAGACTCTCAGTAAACAACACAAGTTACATCCTTTTTCACCTAATCTCTACCCGTGTGACTTCTACCTAAGAACTCTTAGATATGAGATCCCATCTCACTCCCCCTCAATCACACCAGTGATATAAACGAGAATTACAATCAAAAGAAGACACTCTTCAAAGACACACACTTGATCTTACTTAGCAGCTTCAATCAAGTAGACACACACTCATGCTTAAAAGCTTTGAGTGACAAATTACAACTCAAAAATCAGACCAATTCAATCATCTATGGATGAATTGAATGGCTTACAAGTCACACGACCATACAAGACTTAAACCCTTATTCTCTCTCAATATTTCGCTCTGTATTTCTTGTGTATCAAATCAGGTTTTCCATGTCCTTTTTATAGAAGCGTTTGGCTGGGCTTGGACATCATAAAACCCTAAAACTATTTTCCTTTTAAATCTTCTCATGACAGCTGATTAGATCTCTTTGGAAAATAAGTAAATCTGGTTGTAATTAATGATTGAATGCGTGTGTAAATCAGATCTTCAATCATACATAGATTTGCATTAAAAACGCAAATCAGATCTTCAATCATACATAGATTTGCATTAAAAACGCTATCACATAATACATAACATTCAGACTGAATGTTCTATATACAAATGTCATGACATCGGGTCTGACATCCTGGAACAATCCTGCATAATTCCATTTTAAATATCCAGCAGGTACATTATTTCAGATGTCATGACATCGGGTATGACATCCTGAAACAATTCTGCATAATTATATTTTCAACATCCAACAGGTACAAGATATCTTATGTTAAGACATCACATGTGACTTCTTGTGAACACTCTTGGTTTTACCAAAATTGCTGCCAACACCTAGAACCAACAAGCTAAATCGTACGTCTTATTTTTAATAAGAGCATCAAATTTATATTGCATTGCAGATTTCCAATTCGGGTCAGATAAGGCTACTTTAGGATTTTTAGGTATGAGAGAGATGGTTTGGTCAAGTTGATAGACTGATAGGGTAAATATCTTGCGAGGTTTAACAATGCCTTTCATGCTACAAGTGATGATGGTTCGTGTAGGTGGAGGTGAATGTGGTTAGGTTGGTGGTGGTGAGGGAGAGGAGGTTGTAGTGGGCGATTTGATCGAGGAGTTATGAGATAATGATTGTTGGTTTTTAGGTGAGGGTGGCTGGTTAGTTATGGTTGTTGGTGTTGGTTAGGTATGTGCAACATGTGGTGATATTTGATTTGGCCACTGATGTTCCAGGTAAAGGTGTAGGTCATCATTCAAGAAGTTATAAGAGTGAGAGGAAGGAAAGTGTATCTTGTAAGTCATCAAAGATAACATGCCTCAAAATTATTAATTTTTTGTTTGACAAATCATAATACTTGTAGCCTCTATGATTCAATGGATGACCCAAGAAGACACACATAGTAGAGTGAGACTGTAACTTATGAATGTTAGAGGACGAGAATAAAGGATAACATAAATAACCAAAAACTCGTAGATGCGTGTAAGTGAGATTTCAGTGATATAAGAGTTGTGTTGGTGACTGATTTTAAAGTGTTTTACAGGGAAGAATGCTTAAAAGATAAGTTGTCATATGAAGAGCATGATTCCAAAACAATGTGGGAACGAAAGAATGAGCTAACATAGTGTGTATCATATTATTAATGGTTCTTATTTTGCGTTCTGCTTTCCCATTTTGCGAGGATGTACAGGGACAAGAGAAACAAAAATAAGGCCATGATCAGTGCAATATTTTCGAAATAGCTCATTATTATATTCACCACCATTGTCACATTGAAAAGATTTCACAGTTTGCAATTTTTTTGTCTAAATAAGTTTTATGAGTGACTTGAACGTTTCAAATACTTGAGATTTTTCTGCTAATAGGAAATGTTCCACATGAAATTTGTAAAAGTCATCCCAAAATAGTACATAAT